>NC_088925.1:36465000-36510000 GCF_038396675.1 Hydra vulgaris | reverse complement strand
CAATACCGTTAAAAGAAGCAACTTAATATATATATATATATATATATATATATATATATATATATATATATATATATATATATATATATATATACATATATATATATATATATATATATATATATATATATATATATATATATATATATATATATATATATATATATATATATATATATATATATATATATATATATATATATATATATATATATATATATAGAACTCTTATATGTTGTCAGAAAGTTTTTTCCATATTTTGTTGACAAAAAGTAAAAATTAAAATGCAAGACCGAAATTTTTTTTTTTATTAATTGATAGACTGCCTACCCCAACCAAACCCTCAGTCGATATAGCAGCACTCCCTTGCGAGTCAGGCTAAAAGATAGTAGATGTAGCAGCACTCCGTTGCGAGTCAGGCTATTTGTCTGTCGATATAGCAGCACTCCGTTGCGAGTCAGGCTATAAGATAGTCGATGTAGCAACACTCCGCGCATGATTTACAGTAAAAAAAATTAAAATAAAAACATTTTATTAAAAAGAATTAAAATAAAAACATTTTATTAAAAGAAATGAAAATAAAAACATTGTTTATATTGTTAAAAACATTCAGAATGTTTTAAAAACATTCAGAATGTTTTAAAAACATTCAGAATGTTTTAAAAACATTCAGAATGTTTTTAAAAACATTCAGAATGTTTTTAAAAACATTCAGAATGTTTTTAAAAACATTCAGAATGTTTTTAAAAACATTCTGGTCAATTAAATTTGTGTTTTTGAAATTAAATTTGCGTTCAGGAAGATAACGATAAACCTACAGAAGTATTTCTGTAGGTTCATCATTATCTTCCTGATGAACTTACAGAAAGAGAAACACATAAAACATAAATAAATAAAACTTCATAAAAAAAATCAATATCTCATATACAAGATGTTATTAATAAAATTATAAGTATATGTGTGTGTATACTTAAGTATATACACACACATATACTTATATTTTTATTAATAACATCTTGTATATCAGCTATTGCTTCTTTTTATGAAATTGAAGATTTATTTATGTATAAATAGTATTTTTAAATTTTTTAGATTTTACGAATGTTGACAATTTCCAGGATATATTGGAATAATAGATGAAGCATATCCTATAACAAGTTCTGAGGAAGTAAATACAGTGGTGAAAAAGGATATTTTTCTTTGAACTGCCATGTAATTAAAGGTCCTTCAAAAGAAATTTTGTCTGCTTGTATTCAATGGACTAGATGTGTTCAAGGATCACAAGTTTTTACCGATTCAGCCATTAAATAGATTTTAGAAGCTCATGTCCATGTACATGTCATTTAGAAGCTCATATCTATGTTATGTCCATGTCATTTAGAAGCTCATATCCATGTTATAGGGGACTACGTGACATATTATCAGCACAGGTGTGACAGTTGAATGTTGTTTTGGAATTTGTTTGCAATATTCCTTTACAAATAAAACCAAAAAATTTTATAGACATTATTGTATTTTGCTTTCCTTCACAAAATAACCTTTCTACAAAATGATCTTTAGGCATATACTGAAATGTAAAATTATAATAAGGAAAATGGTTCCAAAGCATCTAAAAAAGGTTTTGTAAGAGAAATTAAAATAGTGACTTGATTATTTTTATAAATATTTATCTTATCAAAAGTAAAAACATAATTGAAAAATATCAACAAAGAATATCTTTTTTAGAGAGTAAATTTAGAACTCAATCTGAGAAAAAAAAATTATCTTGTGAAAAAAAAAAATTATTCAAAAACATAGAAATGGTCTAATAAAATAATGCTTAAAATTGTGTTAATTAAAATAGGTGTAATAGTATGTAACACTGTCAATATTTTTTTGTAAATCTTCATTTTAATGTCATAATACAATTGTTAATTTTTTGGCTTTTCTGGTACTTCAAGTTTTCTGATAATATCAGAAAACAAAAATGAGTTTTAGTTGATGAAACTAGAGACGATAGCTCCTTTGAGCAGCAACCATTATATTATTTGTAGAAAAGAGAAATAGATGCAACTTTAAAAAAAAGAATCCCAGTGAGCTTTAGGGTAGTATTAATAGTGTGATGGTCAAGTGAGTTCAAAAGAAAGTATGCGATGAAAGATTTAAAAAGATAATTGCGTGGTCAGAACCACCTAAAGCAGAAAAAGGAGAAACTGAACACAAGTTAGGATAAAAGACCAGACATAAAATAAATAGTAAAGGTAAATGATTAGAGTTGTCAGGAAATTGGTGTATTAATATGTAACGCTTTAAATATTTTTTAAAAATTTTTATTTTAATGTCATTATACTTTTGTTACTTTTTTGGCTTTTCTGGTACTTAAGTATAGTACCAGATAGTATCAGAAGACCATGCTTAAAATATGAACTTCAGTGACTCACTTGGTCATTTGGTATGTAATAATACTGATATTGTAAAATGCTATATGTAAAGAGCAAGAAAGAAAGTTAAGTTTGTTTTGTATAAATAGTTGTTTCCTTAAATGTACTTATAACCTTTAAGTTTTTTGAAACTTAAATAATTTAAATTCTAAAATTGCATTATCCCCATAAAATTTTAAAAAAGAATAAAGAGATCACCCATAAATTACGCAACGCTAAATTTAACTAATAAACAAGACAATTAAAATTAAAAGTTTTCTCTTGCAGGTCTTTAATTTAACCAAAACTCAAATTAGTTTTATAAGTTCAATATAAACCCAGTTTTACTTTAATTGGCCAGTTTTACCAGTCTTCCTTTCCTCTCTTTTACTAAAGTTCAAAAAATAAATAGGTTTATTTAGCCAAAATTAATTGTTTATATTATAAACTTAATAAATGCATATATTGAACCAAATGGCCATGCTCTTCCTCTCACTTCAATGATACAAGTCAGCTCAAACTGAGGGGCAATTTTTTGCAAAGCGTCCTTATTTGACCAAACTATAAACATATAATTGTTCGGAGTTTGCTTTGTGTTTGGAGGTTCTCAAAAACCATAAAATGCTGGATTCGCCCCTGATCTCTACAGATACGCCTCTGATCTATACAGAGATCATATCGTTCTACTGCTGACTTGTTAACCGTTATAAGAAAAATATTCCGCCGTACATTAGATGAAATCTAACTCTTGTTAACCATTTTCTTTAACAAATTTAGTTCTCTACCTCTATAACGGGTGATGCGGAAGTTATCGGACAAAATAAAAACGTCAATAACTTACTTATAAATAAAAAAACAAACTACTATTATATTTTTTTTAAATAAAGCATTTATCTTTTAATAAAAATATATTATTTTTTATATGAAAAAACACCACCATCTGCAATTGATCTCAATTTTGCTCTGACGCCTTTCATATGCGACTGTAAAAAGTTTAAATCAATTTCTTGTAGTTTTAGTTTAATGCGATCAATCAAAACTTGCTCTGTTGAAGCTTGCCAATCTCCCTCGTAAACCTTCTGTGCCAAATGTCCCCAAAAATTTTCAATTGGTCGTGCTTGAGGCACATTTGGGGGATTGGATTCTTTATCAACGTAATAGACAAATTGGTCCAACCAATTTAGAGAATCTTTAGAATGATGAGAACTTGCTAAATCTGGCCAAAATAAATAGTTTAAGTCTCCATGATACTTGTGAATAAATGGAAGAAGTTGTTTTTCTCAACATTCATTAATATAGATTGATGAATTGATCGCTACAGCCTTGGAAGTGCAAAACAATGGCTCAAACATACCACGGTCAGATATGGCTATCCACATTAATAATTTTTTTGGAAATTTCTCTTTTCCTATAAAACGAACACTTTCTGGGCATGTCTTTTTGTTATTTGTGTAGTATCCAGACATTCCAGGCATGTTGTCCCCTGCAAAACAAAAGTATTTTTCGTCATCGATGACTAGAAGCAATTTTGTGTTATAGAGTTGGTTAACTAGTTTCCTGCTTCTTTTCTTTATTTGTTGTTCTATAGTGTATTTTGGAGTCTTTTCACGTTTTCTATATTTAATATTTATTTTTTTTAACTGACGACCAATTGTCGATTGATTTACACCAAATTTAATACCTATTTTTCTCTGACTGACCCCTTTTCGATTGTTGACAAGTCTTGTTATTTCGGCTTTCTTTTCTCTAGTCCAGGATTAGTTTTGCTAACTCCCAACGTAATTAGTGCTTTATTTATAATTCTGTAATTCTGCTAACTCCTAACATAATTAGTGCTTCCTTGTAGCCTTGTTTTTAATTAAAATTTCAACAAGAAAAATGAGTTATAAAAACCTTGTGTCTGACATATATGCTTTGCTGATAACCGCATAGCATATATGCCATTTGAATGTTAAGCAGCTGTTATGTTATAGTTAGAGTCTAGGACTAAATAGAAGGTAACACAAGCATGTTCATTTAAATCTAGTGATTTTTTATTAAATTTTCAAGTTTGAATAAAAATAAAATACAAAAGTAAAAATTGTTTATTTTTGTAACATCTTTTAATTTATTTTTGTAAATTGATATTTTAAAGTATAAAACTTAGAAGTAATATTTAAAAATATATAGTTAATTTGCTTTATATAAAAGGTTTTTCCTTTTCAAATACTCTGCAGCTATTGGTTGCAAAATTTTTTTTCTGATTCCGCCTTTAAATCAATGCCTTTTATGTTTTTTAAGTTTGACTTTCTTGAGCGCGATCTTGAAATTTTCAAGTTTCGTTTATGTATTTGCTCAAGCTTTTTTTTGAAGTCTAACTTCAGAAAAAAGTCAGACTTTAAAGTTGAACTTCTCTCAAGTTCACTTCTTGCATTCCACCCTTAGTCTCTCAAGAACATGTTTAGAAGATCGTTTCAAGAAGAAGATCATTCTCAAGAAGAGTTAGCACAAAAGACTTTATCATGGCTGAGTTGCATGCTTTTTTATTTAAATTTAAATTTAATAATTTAAACTCTGTAAGCAAAAATTATATCAAAAAGAGTTCGTTTCCATTAAAAATTAGTTGGTTATCTTTTTCTAGTCTTTTTCACTCCAACCCTTGACTGCCCAGTGTAAATGGCTAGTCTTCTAAAGTAATCACTTTTAGAGTTAAAGGTTACTGGAAAAGATAAAGTTTATAGAGCAAAACAATAATTAACAGACGACTTGAAGGATTGCAAATTATATGAATAAGGAAAACAAGATAAAGGGAGCCAGTTCCAAAGAACTGATGTTCAAGGAAAAAAACTAGATTAATAAGAATTTTCGGAGCACTTAGTCACAGAATAAGAATGAATAGTCACAGGAATAGTCACAGAAAAAGGATGAAACTTAATTAAATGACAAGTAACACAAGAATGAATTTTAGTTGATAGCACTAAGGACACTAGCTCTTTAAAGCAGTGCCCATTATAATATTTATAGAAAAGAGAAAGAGAAGCAACATTACGACAATGTGACAATGGTTAATGGTTGGCTACCAAAGCAGGTCTTACTGTGTTTACAATGTCTTGTTGCACCTTTGCACCAAGAGAAAGGGCATTATTCAAAGATCCATTCCAGATATGGCAACAGTACAAGGACGGATTTGAGGTTTACAGAGATAAAGAATAGAATTCGAAGTAAGAAAGTGGCAAACATGATAAAGAGATAAAACCTTAGAAGATGCTAATTTTGCAATTGTTTTGATATATGGTTTTCAAGAAAGATTAGAAGTAAGAGTTAATCCTAGAAGGCGAGAGGAAGATGGCTCATGGAGTACAACACCTAGATTATTGTAATAACGGAGTTTTATCCGAGTCAAAGTTCACCAGCCACTGAGAGCCCCATGCTGTAGCAAGTGAGATCCTTTTCAAGCTCAAATACCCTGTCCAAGCACTCAGAGAGTGTTGGCTTCTTATCAAGACAAGAATAAATGGTAGTATCATCAGTAAACAATGCCACCTTAGATGTGAGAATTTCTGGAAGGTCGTTAATGTAAATTAAAAAAAGTATAGGGCCAAAGATAAAGCCTTAAAGATAAAGGCTCAAAGATAGAGCCTGAAGTTACAGGAAATGAAGAAGGGTGTTGTCCATCAAGGACAACTTTTATACTACGATTGGTAAGGGAGAACTCAATAATCTTAAAGATGTTACCTAATACACTGTAAGAAGCAAGCTAATGGAGATGACCAGCATGCCAAACTTTATCAAAGACTTTAAAAAATGTCAAAATTGATAGTCTTAACCTCTCCACATCTATCTAATGCAAGATAAAACCTATTAGTTATTACCGTTAACAAATCAGCAGTAGAACAAGAAGATCGAAATTCATATTGACAGAATGGCCACGTCTCTTAATATATCCTAAAATATCCAAATACTTGAAAAACCTCCTAAAAAGACTTAAATTCTCCTAAAATATATTTGAACTGCAAAAACACTCTTAAAATACCCTAATTTAAACTTTGGACTTTGAGTTTTTTTTCGAACATTCAACTTAAACTTTCAAATTTTTTAAAAAGTTTTTGAATTATATTTAACTTTCGTTTAAAAAATTTTAAAATTCTCTTAAATAATTCTAATTTTTTTATTCGTTTTTCTAAGTTTCCCGGTAAAATCTCCTAAAAAGTCTATTAAAATCTCCTAAATTCTTCTAATTATTCAACTAAAAAAAAGTGGGGCCACCCTGATTGATGATCAGAAAGTAAGTTATTAGATTCAAGATAAGAGATTAAGTGTTTGTTAATTAAAGACTCGAATATTTTGCTTATGACAGGAAGAAAACTAATAGGACAGTAGTTAGGCAAGTCAGATCACTCTCCAGAATTTAGAAGTAGGGATAACAGATGCCGCTTTCCGTATAAACTTCATTAACCAGCAATAAACATTTACGTTGGGTATTTTCAATACTCATAATAACATTCAAAATATCCTGACTATCTTGTAATCTGACTTTTGAAGTGATTCTTGTAAAAGTTCTAATACTTGGTAATTTAAAGTCATTATAAATGCGGGTGTTAAGTGACCGGAATATTGCAAGGTATTCAAATAACCAAAAACTGTAATACCACATACAAATTCTTTCAACTGAATGTAAACAATATCATTATTGTCATTTATGTTGTATACAATAAGATCATTACTCTGCAAGAGTCGTCTTTCGATGCTATCTAATCGAAGAAAATCATGTTCTTTAAAGACAAGTTCATCTGATATTGTATTTCTTATACTGGATGTAGTATTATATAGTATATTATAATGTATATATTAAACTGGGTGATGATAATTTTGTTGGTTTGCGTTTAGAAGAAGGTAAATTAAGACAGCTAGAATGTAGGTTAGGCAAGACAATTGGTGGTTATATAGGACTTTCTTTTCCACAATAAATGTAAAGGATTTGTAATCTATAAGCCAATAAAATCGATACCCAACAATTTACTTATTCATAATCAAATATTGCCTAGGAAATGCCTTTATCCATTTTCTTTTTTTGTATTCATCACTAGAAAATTGAAAAGTGGACACTTCTGTAGTTGATTACGCGTAACTTTTATAACAGCAAGATACATAACAATTTCGAGGCATAATTGATAACTTTTTGTATGTAAATATGTTGTGCTTTTCAATAACATTAATCTTGTATTAAATTTGTAGTTAATTAAAATGCAAATTTTTTAGTTGCTGTGTAAAAAACAGTACAAAACACAGTTGCTTTAAAATTTGTGTTAAGATCGCTGTTGAGTATAACCATCGCATTCATTACCATGTAAATCTATATAGCCATATACGATCGGCCCCAATCAAAAGATAAACTATTTTGCTGTCAAGGCCTCTATTTCTATAACGTCAAGGTCGTAATAAATGAAGATTTAATTTTTTTGTCTTTTATAATTCTTCTAAAAGTTAAATAAATTTTTTATCCGTTTCTAATATTTGGTGGTATATTTATTATCTAATTCTGAAAAAGTATTACTTTTGCTAATGTAGGAACTTGGTGTTATAAATAAAGAACACCGTCATCAAATTTTGAAAAAAATAAAAGAGCTACGCGTTACAAGTGCACGCTATTCAGTTGATAAAGCGAAGGACAAAACAAAAAAGAAAACAGGAAAAATATGGTTTTGGAAGCGGTAAAGATACTACTGTGCTATTCATTTCAACTGCAGTTGCAGAAATATAAAAATTTTTATTTAAATATAAAGTTTTTGCAACACGCGTACGCGTTTCGATTTTCCACTCCATTTATCTTTGTTAACCTCGATTAAAAGACTTTTATTTGAAGTTTACATTTTTATTTGAAACTTGTTTAATACTTAAAACAAAAACTTTTTGTTTGAAACTTGTTAAACACAAAAATCTTTTGATTATTATTATTCAAAAATATTTCCAAGTATTTCTCAAAGAAAAATATATATCAAAGTGGTGAATATGTGACAATAGTTAAAAATATTTCTGATGTGATTGTGTCCAAATTATGGCAGATTAAAATGCTAAACTACGAGCATTTTATCTTTTAGTTTTTTTTCATACTTTTATTTATTTTTGTTAATTATATTTATACACATAAATTATTATATAAATTTTTAAATGAATTTTTTTAATGAATTTCGGTATTTTTTTAAGTTTTTTTTATAGTATGTAACTTGTATTTATTTGAAAATAACGGTATTTTTTATAAAGATATTTTTGCTTTGGCTCTGCTTAATTTTTTAAAAATCAAAGGTTAAAAAATCATTAATCGGTCATATGGATACTTGTTAAAGTTTTTTAGAACAGAGAAAAGATTCAATCTTATTTTTATTGAATATTCTTAACAGAAAAACTGATTTAAGCACCATTTTTTAAGAGTAATAATTTTTTCAGGCAACAATGCCTTTAGCAACCATTTTCTTTTAACTCACTCTGATTTGACTTAGTGGCAAAATATGAACTAATAAGTTTTTAATAAACTCTGCCGTTGCCGTTGTTCCGTTCATTTGATAAACTCTGCCGTTGCCGTTCATTTTTATATGCGCGTCTATACATTTTTATATGCGTGTTTATTCATTCTTATATGCGCATTTATTCATTCTTATATGCGCGTTTAAAAATTATATTCGAGATTTTATGCGCGTCAACCACCCATAAAATCTCGAATATAATTTTATATAAACATTAAATTGGCTTTTATGTTTTTATATAGATATATTTAAAATATAAAGTAGGTTGTTGCCACTGTTATTTATTTAAAAAATTATTGACGAGCTGGATTAATGTAATAATTATAAATAGTTAAATTTAAATCTAGATAAATGAGTATTTAGATAAATAATAATTTAGTCAATCAATAAATTTAATAATAAAATTAAACAAAGACCTAATGCTAAATTAAATAAACTATCATCGAATGTAAAAAGTCTTCGTCCTAAGTATTTTTAACCTCGTACAGTTTTTCAAAACAAATTGTTCTTGTTTCCTGGTAAACGAGGTTAAAAATACTTAAGACGAAGACTTTTTACATTCGATAATGGTTATCACCGAATGTAAAAAGTCACTTAGGATTGGCACTGCTTTTTTCTCTTCCATCTCTATGGATGGAAGTGAAAAAAACAATTGTAAAACAAGAGAAAATGTTACAAAAGAGCACATTAAAATGCTTAAACATTTAGTTGAAAGAAATGAATTTACAACAAGCATTTCCACTTCTCTTAATTTATCTATGCACACAGTTCAAATAGTTGTCGTTAAATTAAACAGAGGAGATTTTGACGACATGACTGCATTCAAGTCGTTTTCTGATAAAAAACGAGGTAAAAGACCTATAAACGCAAATAAAAAGTATTTATGCGTACAAGAAAACAATCTTTGTATGCAAAAAGCAATATAAGAAAATCTTTCTACAGCAGGCCTCAATATGTCTCAGCCTACTATTTCAAGAAAACTCAAACGCTCGGATTTATCAAGAAAGTGTGTTGTGCATGTGCCAAAAGCACGAGTTCTTGATGTACGCTATGCATTTGCAAGCGAATTTAACGGAATTTCAAATGAAAAACTTATTATTTGGATGAAACTGGATTTAATGTGCATACTAACAACACATATGGTTATTTGCTAAGAAATGTGCAAGCAATTTTACAGTCGTTTGCAAATCGTGGCAAGAATATTAGTTTGATTTGTGCTGTTTCAACAATGGGAGTGCTGGCTTATGAAATAAAAACTGGAGGCTGGAATGCAGTTTCATTTTGAACTTTCATTACTACAATGTTGGCACCAGCGATTAGGAATGCAGATGTAAGAGCGCTGGTATTTGTTATGGACAATTGTAAATTCCACTGGAGTCTTTCTGTTAGGCAAAAACAAGCCTCTCATGGCATAGCTATTAAGTATCTGCCAGCATACACGCCACAGCTTAATCCAGTAGAAGAACTTTTTTTCTTCTTTAAAGCATACTTACAAACAGGGAGAAAGGCCTCGAAATACGGATGGGTCAATTAGAAAACATGAAAATATTATGGATACTACAGAGTTTAACTTAATTCCATTTTTCAATCGTACGCGTAGTTACATAATTCCAGCGCTGTCTCGGCAACCATTTTATAAATAAATAGCAGTGGCAACAACCTAATTTATATTTTAAATATATCTATATAAAAACATAAAAGCCTATTTATTGTTTATATAAAATTATGTTAGAGATATTATGGGTGGTTGACTCGCATACTAACGCGCATATAAGAATGAATAAACGCGCATATAAGAATGAATAAATACGCATACAAGAATGAATAAATGCGCATATAAGAATGAATAAATGCGCATATAAAAATGAATAACCCTGTAATTTAAATTTATTAGTCATACTTTCAGGTCACAATTTAGTTTAGTAGAAGTCTTGCAAGATATGTAAATGAATGCTTTGTTTAAGGACCGGCAAATATTCGTTAAAATTCGGAATTCGCAGTTTACTGAAATGCGAATTCCGAATTTTAACTGAAATTGACTTCGGCTTCGACTTCAGTGACGAATTTGAAATAGAAATTCGGTAACAATTGCAAAATTTCATTAAACTTCCAGCTAAATTCGAATAATAAAACGTATTACATTTTTAAAGTATATGAAACTGTTTCTCCACACAACGTCTTTGTAAGTCAAGTTTTGTGTTTTGGAGTTGAAGAGTTAACTCTTCTAAACCCTCTCTCAACGCCGAGAGAGAGTTTTGTTTTGAGAGTTTTGTGACCACAAACAAATAATAATAAGTAGTCTTCTCGACTGAAGTTTTTTTTTGTTCCCTCGAAGGTTCCCTCGGCCATGGAAACATGAATTCATTAAAGAAGAAAAAAGGAAGACAATAAGATTAGATTTAGTTAGCAAACTCCTTAAAACAATGCTATGACAGATATGTAATGACCAAAGCATGCATTCAAATTGAACATGATCTAGACTCATCTGCTGAAAAAACTCACCCTTAGTTATAGAGAGAGCACTTATCAATACTCTAAATTATAACGAAATCGACCAAACGAAATCGACCAAATTCCTACCAAACTCTGTCTACATTAATTCATGATGATCTTAGTTCCAGACAGAAATCCTAAAACATTTCTGATATTTAAGCAGAACAGGAAAAATAACTTTCATTTTCATTGATAGCAAAAGAAACTAATGTTTTACAGTAATAGACGAGCATAGCACCATAATATTCAAGCCGGCATCCATTGTCAGGAGAATGTATTCTATTCTAGGCTTATCAGCTTTGTCATTTGGACTTAAACTAATCTTACAATAACAATGTAGAAGAGATAATAGAAATACATGCATTTACATGTAAATACATGTATTACTTCATTACACGGAACTAGAGTGCAATAAAAAAATTATATATATAAGATAAAGTTTAAGGTATAACTCGTAATATTTTCTGTAATTTATTCAAAAACAATGTACTTGCATTCTGTAAATATTTGTAAACGCATGTTAATTCAGCAAATGCATAAAAGTTAAAATTCAATATAAAAGTCCTAACTTTTCTTTTAATTAAATGTGTTTTTAAAATTCAAATTCGGCTTTCTATTAAAATCGGGGTACTGTAAATGATCTAAATTCATCTTCCAGTTAAATTCGATGTACGTATATGGTCGAAACTCGTCTTTCAGTTAAATTCGGTCCTTAGCTTTGTCTAAATGTGACTATATCATATTTCGTAATAGAAAGTCAAATAAGATTTTTATTATGTAATATATTTATTTATTTTTTATTCATTTATTCATTTTTATATGCGCGTTTATATGCGAGTAAACTACCCATAAAATCTCAAATAAATTTTGTATAAACATTAAATAGGCTTTTATGTTTTTATATAGATATATTCAAAATATAAATTAGGTTGTTGCCACTGCTATTTATTCAAACAATGGTTGCCGAGCCAGCGCTCGATTTATGAAACTACGCATATGGTTGTAAAATGGAATTAAATTAAACTGTGTATTATCCATAATATTTTAAGTTTCCTGATTTCTCCATTCGTATTTGGAGGCCTTTCTCCCTGTTTGTAAGTATGCTTTAAAAAAGAAAAAAATTATTCTATTGGATTAGGCTGTGGCGTGTATGCTGGTATATACTTAACAGCTAAGCTATGAGATGCTAGTGTTAGCCTAACAGAAAGACTCTAGATATTTACAATTGTCCATAACAAGCACCGGCGATTCCACATCTACATTCCTAACCACTAGTGCCAACATTGGAGTAATGAACTTACAAAATTAATTTGCATTCCAGCCTCCAGTTTTTATTTCATAAGCCAGCACTCCCATTGTTGAAACAGCACAAATCAAACTAACATTCTTGACACAATTTGCAGACGACTGTAAAACTACTGACGCACCTCTTAGTGAATAACCATACTTGCTGTTGGTGTGCACAAGTTTTAATTTGAAATTCCATTAATTTTGCTTGCAAATGCATAGTGTGCATCAATAACTTGTGTTGAATTTCGTTCTTCTGGTACATGTACAACATGCTTCCTTGATAAATCTGAGCATTTGAGTTTTTTTGAAATAATAGGCTAAGACATGTTGAAGCCTGCTGCAGAGAGATTTTCTTTTATTGCTTCTTGCGTACAAAGATTGTTTACTAGTACGCATAATTCAATATTTTTTATTTGAGTGTTTATAGGTCTTTTACTTCGTTTTTTATCAGAAAACGACTTGAATGCAATCATGTCGCTGAATTTTCCTGTGTTTAACTTAAAGCCAAGATTCTGAACTGTGCGCTTAGATAAATTAAGAGAAGTTGAAATGTTTGTTGTAGATTCATTTCTTTCAACTAAATGCTTAAGCATTTCAATGTACTCTTTTGTGACATTTTTCCTTGTTTTTCGATCGGCGTTGCTATTTGCTCTTCTATCCATAGGGTAAATATATGTGTATTAGTAATAATTATAAATAATTAAATTTAAATCCATAGATTTAAATTTAATTATTTATAATGATTTATAATTCTAATTATTTATGATAATTATAATTACTTATAATTCTAATTATTTGTAAAAATTTATAATTATTTATAATTCTAATTATTTATGATAATTTATAATTTTAATTATTCATTTGTCTATAGATAAATGAATAATTAGATAATTAATAATTTAATCAACCAATAAATATAATAATATAATTTAACAAAGACCTGATACTAAATTAAGTAAGAAAAAAGTGGGTAGTTTGCACTTTAAATAAACCATCATCGAATGTAAAAAGTCTTATGTATTTTTAATCTCTTTCACCAAAAAATAAGAACAATTTGATTTGCAAAAAACTGTGCTTTATTAAAACACATTAGAATGAATAGACGCGCATATAAAAATGAATAACCCTAAAATAAATTATTAACAACTTATTATCTTATATTTTTTAACTTTTCCGGACAATGTTGCTTATTATGTGGGACAAAACCTACTGAAAAAAATAATATGAATACATAATCAAGAAATGAAGTAAATAAAGAATATCGTTCCTTTGAATGATCACTCTTCATATATGGATTAGAACTTTTAAATGTATTTCTCACATTTCATGCAAGAGAGAATAAAAAAAAAAAAAAAGTGGATGGAGAAAAGAAAGAAATCCGAAATAAGTATGGACGTGATTTAAATTTTTTAATTGATATAGCCAAACAGCAAACTGGTAATACAAACAATGGAATCTCTATTCGCAAAATTTTCAGAAATGCTGCGAAGTCGGTTAAGATAACAGGAGTGGAAATCGAAACAATTTAGCACTCAGAAATTATTCACAATTTAACACAGCACATGCATCAATTTTTTCTTGTGAAAAACTATGCGCTTTTTTTCTCTGTGATGAATTTTTCGAATCTCTTACTCGATTACATCTTAGAGTCGTCGTATTTGAAAATAACCAACATAGATGGCGGTATATTCAAATGTTTTGAATCTAAAACATTTGAATAATGCAACAATACGCATGGAACGGGGTCGTATTTTGTTGTAAAAAAGTAATATATAAAAAAACTAAATTTTAAATTTTTATTTAAAGTTAATAACTTTTATCTTTACAAGACTGCAAAAGGCTAAGAATTTCAGAAACACACAGTACATTATATTTATTGTACACAATACACATAACAGTGAGTCTGACAATTCTATTTTTTTATTATTTTAATGATTATCCTTCATTATTCAAGTAACAATTTGTTAACTTGTCGCAACGAAACTGTGTAACGATCTATCTTCACGTTAGAATTTCTGCTGTTTTTTACCCAGTAAAACTCGTTTTTATTTTTTTATTTTTTTTATTCTATTTTATATTCTAAGTATATTCTAAGAGGCCATAACCATAAACTAGAACGTCAGATGGTAAAAAACTGCGAGGATAACTTTTTTTCAAATAAAATTGTCGCCCCATGGAATGCGCTTTCACAAGAAGCAGTGAACGCTCAATCCATCAACGCTTTCAAAAACAACATAAGAAAGTAACTTTATAGATACAATTGCTGCTTTGTCTGTAGTTTTTGTATCTCCATGTTCGTCAGCATAGGGGGGCCTGGTGTAGCACCTCTTCATCAAATTATAAATAGATTATTATATTTGTATTTGATCACTGAATAATAATAATAATAATAATAATAATAATAATAATAATAATAATAATAATAATAATAATAACAATAATAACAATAATAATAATAATAATAATAATAATAATAATATTGCCGTGATATGATAGAAACGGAAAAATGTTACAATCAGATTATGATTCTGCCGCGGCCGGCATTGTTAAAATATTTATGTATGTCTGTTTACCGGTTCAGTATTAGTTTCTAAAATGTCGGAAGCAAATGGCGCTAATTTTGATTTATCACAACTAAGAAACCTTGTTCGACAATATATAGATCAACATATGTACAAAACAGCATTATTTTGGGCTGATAAAGTGTATACATTATCAAAAAAAGAACCTCAGGATTGTCTGTGGTTAGCTCACGCTTTATTTCTCACAAAGCAGTTTTCCAGGGCTGTTCATCTTCTTAAATCAAACGATCTTATTATTAAAAATTCTGCTGCTAAATACTTAGCTGCTCGTTGTTTATACGAAGAAAAAGAGTTCAAAGCTGCACTTGAAATACTAGAATCAGAAGCCAATGATAATAAGTTAGAATTCAGAATTCAAAATGGAGGTAGTTTATCAGTTGACAGAAATAGTAGCAGTAGTAGTAGCTCGTCAGTTTTTGCTATTCATAGTAATAACAGAAAACTTGAAAGTTCTATAGCTCTTCTTAAAGGAATGATTCATGAAAATTTTGAAAACAAATTACTTGCAACTAAGTACTATAAAGATGCCCTTCAACATGATGTTTATTGCTTTGAAGCATTTGATAATCTTATTTCTCACAATATTATGAATACTTCTGAAGAGTTTTTGTTTCTTCAGACTCTTCCTTTTTCTCAACAATGCAGTTTAGAAGAAGAAAAATTACTTAAAGTTGTCTATGGGTGTAAAATTAATAAGTTTTCTTTACCAGTACATGAAAAACTTCCATCATATCTTGAATTACTCAAGGAAAATTTAGATTATATAGTATGCAATGCAGAACAGTATTTTAATAATTACCACTACCAAGAGGCATTTCAGTTGGCATCTTTTGTTTATAAAACTGATCCTTTACACGAATCATGTTTACCTTTGTATATATCATGTTTAGTTGAATTTAAAATGAAGAATGAACTTTATCATGTTGCAAATAAATTAGTTAATAACTATCCTTACAAAGCAGTGTCATGGTTTGCTGTAGGTTCTTATTATTTAATTATTAAAAAAAATGAACCTGCTAGAAAATATTTCAGTAAAGCTACTTCAATTGATATAAATTTTGGTCCAGCGTGGTTAGGATTTGCACATAGTTATGCTAGTGAAGGTGAGCGGGATCAAGCTATATCTGCTTATTTTAGTGCATCCAAAATAATGCCAGGATCTCATCTTCCATATTTATATTTGGGTCTAGAGTATTCTCTGTCAAATAATTTTCCCTATGCTAGCAAATTTTATAAAGAAGCCCTTGCAATATCTCCAGAGGATTTACATATCAGAATTGAGCTTGCTGTGCTTGGATATGAAAATGGAGAGTATAAGCAAGCTGAGCTATACTTGTTAACTTCTTTAGAAAAAATTGAAAAAATAGATTGCAATGCATCAGACATAATAGAACCTCTTTATATTAATCTTGGGCATGTATCACGTAAGCAAAAAAAATTTGATGAAGGAATTATATATTACCAAAAAGCGCTACTGTTTAATCCAAAATGTTCCAGCACTTATGCATCGATAGGTTTGTGTTTTCTTTTAAAAAGACATTTTAAAAGTGCTGTTGAATATTGTCATAAGTCATTAGCATTAAAAAAACATGATACAATAGCAATACAGCTCCTTGAACAAGCACTTGATTGCTTATCACATTCGAAAGACCGTTTTCTCCTTGATGAAGAAATAGTTCATAGCAGCAAATCTGAATCCAGACTTTCATCTTCATCCATTGATTTAAGTTGTGTTTCCAATAATCCTACTCCATCAACAGAAACACTTGAATCGTCAACTGTAGAAATGACTGATAGTTTGTGTATGTCATTAGATCTTTCAAGTGTAAATATATCTATGTAAAATTTGTTTACTTTTTTAAAAAGTTTTCAGAAATTAATTGTAAATATTTTTATAGCTTATTTATTATATCATGTTTATATATATATATATATATATATATATATATATATATATATATATATATATATATATATATATATAGAGAGAGAGAGAGAGAGAGATAGAGAGAGAGAGAGAGAGAGAGAGAGAGAGAGAGAGAGAGAGAGAGAGAGAGAGAGAGTTTTACAATAATTATTTGGTACATGAAGTACAGCATTTTTCTTTTTATTTAAGCAACTGTGCCTGTTAAATGTATTTTTTTAAAATTAGATTTGAAAAAATATTTTTATATTTAATTTTTGATTATAGAACAAGTCTTTATATTAGCAAAAATTATTTTGTTAAACTTTAAACTAAACAATTTTTTTTTTTCAATTTTAAAAACATTTTTTAATTTCTGTTAAGATAATTTTTTCAGAAAACTTATAATTGTTATTTTTTGATACTAAATTCTTAAAAAGTTATCTGGTTAAAAAGAAAAAAAACATTATTATAATATAAAACCTTTTATATCATAATAAGGTTTGTATAAACTCTAGCTTTTACAGATTTTATCAAAATTATTGGATGTGCTTAAATTTAAACTTCAAAATTTAGTGAAGAGCTTTCTTTTTGCAAAGTATAAGACCAGAACTTAAAAATAATCCTAAAAATAGTTTTTTTTATAGTGAAATAAGTACTAGGCATTAAGTCAACTTATTTTCCAGAATGTTTTTCTTAAAAAAAAGTTCTTATTCAGAATAGTTTTCTTTAAAAGATTGACTTTGAGAACCAAAGTTATTAAAAACCATTACACACTTTGCAAACAATCAGACAGCCAAAATATTTCAAATGATTTGGTAGAATATTTCACTTTTTTGTCTTCTACATATAAGTTTATTATATTTTAACTTTTAAAGTCTGATTATCTTTAGGTTTTCTTACTTGAACAAAAGTGCATTATTTAAACAAGAACTTCTCTTTAACACTTTTTTTGACATTGTTGCGTCATTTAAAAAGTTTTGATAAAGACTACTTCTAAAAATAAAAAATAACCTTTTAAATCAACAGATTTAATCAGAACTTTCTATATTTGAAATATTTTAGAAATATTTTTTACTTGTAATGTGATTGAGCATGCAAGGTCATGACAATTTATTCATACAACTTGAGGAAAAGATTTAAATTAAAATTTAAAGTAAAAATAAAATTATATCTTTCAAGTGCAAAAAATTTGAACTATTTTCTACAAAAACATTCTTAATTTAGATCTGTAAGTTAACTATTTCTGTTTTAATGATTTGGACTTTAATGATTCTGGTTCTGATTGTTCTGAAATTGTTTATAAAACTTGTTGCTATAATTGCTCTCTTCATATGTATATACTACATGTTTTATTCTGAACCCTTTTTTTGATGCTCTAAACTACCATTAATTGTTTTGATTTTGTTAAAAGTTGTTTTTTTAAACATGGCATAAAAAAAAATATTTGTCATATTTAACAAATCATGTGATTTGTTAAATATGACAAGTATTTTTTTTACTTTTTTTTTTGTATTAAAGAATTATATACTTCAAATAATTGTGATTAGAAAATATCCTGTGTATAATTGTGAGCTATGAACATGCAAGAAGATATTGAAGCTAAGGAGAGACATTTAGATCCTGCTTACTTAGAAAAGATTAATCATTTTAAAAAAGTTATTCAGTTGGAATATGTTCGTATTTGCAGGAGGAGAAAACAAAATAAAACTGAAGAAGCAAAGGTGACTTATAAAAGATTACTTTTTTATAAAGTCAATTTTTATAAAATAATATACCTTTTTAATTAGCAATTGAAATTTTTTTTTCCATATTTATTTTTCATTAAAGATATTGTTTTTACTTAGTTGCTAACATACAATAAAAAATATTTAAAGCTATGTGTTCAATAAGTTAAGTATTTATTATGATATTTATAATTAATTTTTGATAAAAGAAGCTTTATTTAAAAGAAGCTTTATTTAAAAGAAGAAGATCTTCCATTCTAATGTGTTTTGTTGTTTAATCCATTTAATTTAATCAATATTTAAATTTTACAGTCTTATTTTAATATATATATATATATACATACATACATACATACATACATACATACATACATACATACATACATACATACATACATACATACATACATACATACATACATACTACATACATACATACATACATACATACATACATACATACATACATACATACATACATACATACATACATACATACATACATACATACATACATACATACATACATACATACATACATAGATATATATATATATATATATATATATATATATATATATATATATATATATATATATATATATATATATATATATATATATATATATATTAGGGTGGAGTGAACTATAGTAACCCTGGAGTGAATAGATTATCAAAAAATGATAATAGAATGTATAAAATGTATTTGCTAATAATTCCTGGAAAATGGCTGGTTTACAAAAATGTACATTTATTAAGACTATCTATTTTCGAGGAAAACCGCCATTTTTTAATTTTTTATTTAAAGTGGGCGTGTTCATTGCACATTGTTTTGTTGTTTTTAGATCATTTTTAAATTATAGTTTATAGATAGAAAAATAATTTATAGAAAAAATGACTAAGAGCAAATCTAGAGTTTGCATCACAGAGGTCTCCCATCAGAATTACCTTCAGCTGATCTTTTAACATTTCGTCAAATAATTCCCTTTTTTTGTTTTACTGAAAACAATAATCAAAATATTTCAAAACAGTATCTACTTGAAGAGGTTGAGAATTTTCTTAGTACTTTGTGGAATAAAGTAAACCCACATCTTCCTCTTCTTCAGAGAAATTCAATCTTAAGAAAATTAAGAAATCTTTTTGAAAGAGTAAAATCAAATTTTACTCTTTCAAAAAGATTTTAAGTAAACTCTTTGATATTTCATCATGTACTTGTGAATTAGCAACCGTTTTATGTAATGACAGAGATGTTAAGTGTAGCATCATCAATTGCCAAGTAGAGCACATCTTGTGTTTTTGTAAAACTAGAAAGGTATTTGATTAAATTTTTTATATATTATTGTATATATTGGAATATTAGTGTTTTAATCTGCAATTATTGTACTAAGAATTTTTTATTATACTTTGATTTCACTTCAATCAAACTGAAGCAGTTGATTATTTTCAAAAACCATATTTAAGGTCCCTTCTGAAGACAGGGCATATATTTGTGACCAGAGAAACAAGATTCGTCCTAAAGGTATTTATCAGCCAGGAAAGGCTGATTTAAAATCTGGTACATTTACTCTGGAAAAGTTAGTTCAAGCAGAGCATATAGATCAGTTGAAATGCCTTACACTCAAAACTCATTGATTGATTCTGGTCAAATATCTGAAGTTTCAGCATCTAATCCAGATGTTTTGGTAACATATATATGTATATTTGTATATATATATTTGAATATATATATATAAATTTTGTTATAATAATCTACAAATGAATGCTCAATGTTTTTAAAGAACAGAGCAATAATATATTAGTAAAAACATTTATCTAATTTTTTTCTAAAATAACTGTCACCATAAGTAAGTTCATCAGGAAGGTTCCTGACTATAATAATAGAATATAAGAAAAAAAATTAGATGCATTTTTACTAATTTATATATATATGTATATATATATATATATATATATATATATATATATATATATATATATATATATATATATATATATATATATATATATATATATATATAAATAAAATATATCACAAACATCACACTTTTTTGGGTCAATGATAAAACAGCTTTGTTTCAACGATTTCGAAGTTTTTTAAAAGTTGGTCCTACAAAGTGTGCTGCTTGAGATATATGGTTGTTTTTTTTATATTTTAAATACTAAGTATTTTTACAGGTAAATGATTCCGAGGAAGAATATAATCCAGTAAAAAGTTCTCAATATAATTTAATGAAACTTGATAGATTTGCAATGGGGGCTGTCAGTTATATAAAATTTTTATACATATTGAGTTTAGATAAGAATTTTTTATACATACAATATTAAAAGTGTGAAAAAAATCACCATTGTTCATCCTCAGTAAGTTTTTTAAGTTTGGGAGAGGAGAGTGTGAATATAGAATGTTAAGGGATCATATATAGATTATATACTTTGCTTCAGTTTTGTTTATTTATTTCATAGTTTCTTATTTGTAGGTATGATGTCTCATCTTTTGCTGCAGCTGCACTAGCAAATGCTCTACCTCTAGATTACGGAATCATTAAACATGGAGATCTGAATCAAGTTGTAAATCGAAGCAAAATTGAGAGGTAAATACTATTTCATTATATAAGTTAGACAAATATAAATATATCTCTTTATTTACTAATTTATGTAAATGCTTGTTTACAAAACATATAATATGATATTTAGCTTAATGTAATACTTTGAGTTGTTTTATAGAGAGAAGAAGAAAATAATGTCAAAATGATATGGCGATCAACATAATTATAGTTAAAGTAACTTGGTGTGTTTGGGTGTTGATGGCAAAGATGATTAAAATGTTCTTCAGTTTAAGGGTGTCATATAAAATGGAGAAACTCGCTTGTCGAGAGTTTCTGAAAAAGATCATCATTTAACTTTTACTAATGAAAATAGTTTTAAAAATGGTTCATATCTCTCTCATAAAAATCTCCCATCAAATGGTGCAACTGGTTTGCTTCAAAGTGAAATTGTATATAATGTTCTGAAAGAGTATAATAGTTTAAATTCAGTACAAGCCCTTGTTTATGATAATACAAATGTCAATACAGGATTCAAAACTGGAATTGTTGCGTGTTAAGAAAAAAAATTAGGAAGAAAAATACACTTTATTGGATGTACTTTGCATCACAACGAACTTCCATTTCAAAAAATATTTAAAATAGTTGGTGGCAGTTTAAAGTGTCCAAATAAATTTTCAGGAAATATTGAAAAGCAAGTTTCTATAGATTTCCATCTTAACCCACAAGTGAAGTTTACCAAAATTGATACTCTAGTGGAGATACTAAATATTCCCATTGAAGTGATTTATGATTGAAGCCACGATTAAAGACTATTATTTGAATATTGTCTTGGAATTTGTAAAGGATTTGTCAATCCCATATTTTTTAGAAGAAAAAATTTGGTCCACTAAACAACGCAAGATGGTTGACTTTAGCAATTTGAATCATGGCTTTGTCTACTTGTACTGAAGCACCAAGTCTAGATCATGTAAGGCTTGTGAATTTTATTGTACAAGTGTATGCATACATTTGGTTTCTTATCAAAAGGTCTTTTAAATTTATGGATTCTCCAAGTATATTCTTAAATATGACAGACAGATAAGGAAGCAAGATGAGGAAATACAAAATATTAGTTCAACAAGGAAAAACAAATTAGTTGTAGAGGCTAGTCACCAAGTATATGGCAGGGAAGCTCGTCATAAATATATTTTGACTAAACTAAAATCTAAGGAAATTCGACCATGTTTTGAAACTAAAAGCGACTTTGTGGTTTTTTAATAAATAATTGTTATGCATTCGATGTTAATAAAACATTTTTATATGAATGTACTTGCTTTTACTTTTTTGAGTGCGAGGAATATAAAAGTGTGTTTAGCATTTAGAATGAATGCAGTAGTAGGGTAGTGGTAAAGTGTTCAACTCGCATTTGCAAGATATCTATTTTAGAAATATTTTGCATATGGCTAAACCTTTGGCAATTGAATTCTTGATAAACACTTATATTTATGAATTTAAGTGTTTATAGTGTTAAAAACAAAAAAACATTTTGGTGATGGTTATCCATGACTATTTTTATTACCCGTTTATCAAGTTGAATTGAACTTAATAAAATGTTTTTCACTATTTTATTATATAATCACTGTTTTCAAATAAAAAAATAAGCACTTCAGGGGTCATAAAAATAATTTTAAAACATTACACTAATTGAAGGTTTCTTCAAATAGTGTAATGGTTGCAGATCTTCAGCCTTATCTAAATTCACGATTGGCTAGATATTTTAAACCAAACGGGTTCATGTACCAATTATGTGTAAAGTATTCATTCAAAATTAAATTGTGCAATTTATTAATCCTTTGTTCATATCTGGTAATTATTAATTACTTACATCTAGGATAATCTTGAGGTCAAAATTACTCAAGTTGTTTGTAAGCACTTTTAAGACCTATATAACTATAATTATATAAATCCTTTAGTATATAATTATATACTAAAGGATTTGATTAAATACTATAAGTCTTCAACTAATTGTACTTTAAAAAACTAAAAATGATTTACATAACTAAACTTTGTATATACAGTTTAGTTATATAAGTTATTTTAAGTTTGCTGTTTAAAACTTAATTGTATTGTATACTAATAGATCTGCATTAAAATGAGGTATCAGGATGTTAACCAGGAATAAATTTGATGCAGCATTTTGATGAAATTGGGAATTTGTCATAATATTTCCCAATCCCCCTCCCTGAGATTAAAATGTATTTCGGGATTGTGTGGGATACTTTTCTTATATTCTTTCTTCTTCTACTCCATTGAAGCGCTGCATACATTGATTGAACAGCACCAAAAATAGAATAAATTAGCATCTGTAATATATATTAAAGATAAATATGAAATCAACAAAAAATTAGCCGCAGTTTCACAACAACGCGGCAGGTTAAGCTTTGATTTCCAAAGATATAATAAGAATAATACATTATTTTAATGTAAAATAATTAGTGTATATTAATTGATTATTGTTAAGAATAATATATATGATTTATTTTTAATCTTAATATATCATTGCCACTTTCATTTTAAGAGTTTTCTTTTGAATATATTTTTCTTTTTTAATGGTGGGCATTAAATGGCGATTTTTAAAGTAATATAGCGATTTATGTTCAATGAAAATCTCCGTGGAAGAGAGCTAATGATCTTCTACTTCTAATCATTATTTAAATTCTGCTCGACGACCTTTATGGAAAAACCCTTACAGCATCATATAATAGATTGTGTCCTCAAAAGAAATGTTTTAAATATAGAAACATAAAAAAGGTTTGAAAATAGTAAACATGAGCTCATAAACTTCATTTTTCATATTTATTGAGTTCATTTTTAGAGTTTATTTATAGAGTTGAGTTCATTTAAATAGTTTATTTTAATAATTAATATGAATTTTCTTACACATAAATTGAATAGCAAAATAAAGTTATAATTACAAATTCTCAGCAAAAAACAACAACAAATGTCATTTAATTACAAAAAAATATTGGTCGCTTGCACACAATTGCGGCAACGAAATTTACCAATAATTATTTTTTCATTTATGGTCATAAAATGTTATGACTATGGTTCATTCAAACCTTTAAATTTGCTTTTATGTTTTAAATTCAAACAAGCAGTGAATCCAGTTTTCTTGATTTTTAAATTTCTAGTATTTTTTGTTGTAATAAAAAAACATTCACAAACATATTTAATTTACGTTTTAATATTTGTATTTAATTTACCTTTTAAATAAAAGCAGGCAGTAAAGTAAGTAAATCTATTTTCCACGTTAAATAAATTGCTAGTACCTGCTTGTTATATTCATAAAATTTTTTTTGTATTGAACTTATAATTCAGAGATTTGTATTTAATTTATATTTCAGAGAAAAGAAAAGTAGATAAGTAAAAATGATTTTAGTCAATGCAATCGCGTAATTTTATATATATAATTAATATAAAATATAATAATAATATAAAATACCAAACAAAAAAAAATTAAGATAAAAAAATAACTTAAAGTTATTTTTATTTCTTTTTTTATCTTTATTTTTATTTTTTAATCTTTACTTACTGTAATATCTGTAATTGATCAAAATTTCGAAAGTATATGATGTAGGCGACTACTCGATATTTTTGTTGACTAAGCACATGTACTACTTGAAGTAGAGTTTGCAGTAAGACTTAATAAGTTAACTTTTCAGCCAAAGAAGGAAAAATTTTTAAAGAAATAGTATTTATGGGTGTTAAACCAAACAAGTTTGTTATTTTTTTAGATTGTACTCTATTTCTTGCTAACTTTTTTATAAATTATTTGCTGTTGTTGGAACGCATTGCAAAACATTTTTAAGAAAAATTTTTGCAGTTATGCAATCGCGGCGATAACAATAATAGCAATAATGGCAATTTTATTACAAGTTTACACAATTAATAAATTAGAGTTTTTTATGTTATTTTTCTATTATTTTTTAAAAATAACTAATTTTCAATAATTTTTAGAATTATTATTAAACTTAAATTTGGCAAACTTTATTTGGAGAATAGGATTTTTCAACTTGAAATTGGAAATTTAAATTTTTGAGCATTTAGGAATACGGTGTTTTATTGGGCCCCACAGAGCTAGTTTACACTCTGGGTATAAAAACTAGCTAAAAATAAATCAAATGTTTAAATGCGTCTATTGCTTATATACCATTGTATTAAATAAAATTTGTATAATTTATTAATAATTTATTTGACCATTTCTTAATGAATAAATTTATTTGAAAAAGTAAACTTTAGACTGGTTTGATTTTTTTATTAATTGATTTCGTAAATTGCAGAAAAATGTAAAAATTAAGAAAAACTGTGGTTTTTTCATTTTTTCAAAGTCGATTTAATTTGCCATTTTTTATTAGATAGCTGAAATTTTTCATATTTTACCCTGTTAAACTTACTCCCGAGTTACTAAAGTTGAATTTTCAAAAAAGTATGAAAATCACTCTACCCTAACATATATATATATATATATATATATATATATATATATATATATATATATATATATATATATATATATATGTATATATATATATATATACAGGGCTTTAAATAAGTGCCGGACATTGGACATTGGCTTTTAGAAACCAGTACCTGTCATTGCACAACTAAATTTGAGTTGTTTTCGCATATAATGTTTGTTTCCGCGCTAAAAATCTTCGCTATTAAAAGCGTTTATAAATTTGAAAAGATTTATAAAAAATTACATATTTATATAAATGTACAAATGTGTAATATTCTTTGAAAATTTAAATAAAATGGGTTTATTGTAAACATAGTTAATTGGTTACTTTATTTAATAAAGTAATCAGTAAACTTAATAATTTATGTATTTAATATATTTACATTGTAATTTATGCATTTAATAATTTTGTATTTTTATTATGCATTTGTATTATATATATTTAGTTAGGTATTTAATAATTACATAATTTATGTATTTAGTATATCTACATAATAATTTATGTATTTAATAATTTATAATGTGTTTTGCATAGAATAGTAATTTTTAAAAAACCTAATATAAAATATATTTTCCTTTTCAAATTTTAGTTTTTTTTCTGTTTTAGTATGACATCATCAGTTTGCCTCTAACGCTTCATTTATATATGTGTATATATATTTATATTTATATATATATGTATATATATATATATATGTATATATAAATATGTATATATATATATATATATATATATATATATATATATATATATATATATATATATATATATATATATATATATATATATATATATATATATATATGTACAGTGCTGGCTGATGGGAAATTTCTAGGGGAGGCAAATTTTAACAACAAAATCAACATTAAATGAAAATTTGCTAAAAAAATACGTTGTTCTGATAAAAATTATTATTTATATATGTAAAAAATTACATCAGTATTTCAATATTTAATTTTTGTAAACAATTTATTTATAAAAATGTCTATAATGAAAGTTCTGGGATTCTTTTTTGCTTAATCAACATATTTTTGTACTAATAGAATTTGTTTCTTTGAATTGGCGGGTTTTTAATGTTGTTATCATAATAACTTTATTATTATAGTTGATCAGTCATTATAACATGTTAGTGATTTTTATTTTTTTATTAGTATGTTTAATAATAATTAGGAAAGTATTAAATATTGTCTAATAAGTTTTTAATTAGAAATATTATTTAGCGCAGAGAAACTTTATATAATTTTTATTGTTATTAAGTTTCTAGAAAATGGATAAAAGAAAAAAGTTGTCTGGTTTTCAGTATCATCTGAAATGGCTAAAGAAACAGGAAGAGCGTGATAAAAACCAAACTAAACTAAATACTTTTTTAAGCTCAGAAACATTTTTATAGCCCCAATAATGATTCTGAGATAAAAACTTTGCTGTATGAAATCAATTCATATGAGATCAGAGAACATGAAGTCTAGATAGAAGATGAAGAATCAAACCAAAACAGAGAATCAAGCAAAACTTGATTGAGGATTGAGCGAATTTAACTGGCGTGCTCCCTTTTTGTACATGGAAAGAAATTTCTGATTGGCCTCAGAATCTTACAAACCATATTCAAAAAAAAGTTATGAATAGCCCTGTAAACTGTCAATTAAACAGCTACCCAAGAAATTGTGATAATCGTTCCTTCTTTTTTTGCTGAAAAATGTTGAGTGGTGAAAGTCATCCTAGGTCATGTCTAATTTACTCAGAAAAAGTGAATAAAACATTCTGTTTTTGTTGCAAACTATTTAACATTACAGATATTTCCCTTGCGAGAACAGGATCTGCTGATTGGAGGCATTTATCACAAAATTTAACGAGGCATGAAGTTAGTGTTGATCATGTTGAAACCTTTGGCAATTAGATCGACTTGAAAGTTCAAAAACTGTTGATTGTTTAACGGAAAAGCAACTTTTGAATGAAATTGATTGATGGGATAATGTTTTAAAAAGGAAAATTTCCATAATCATTATGATGACATCACAAAACATAGTATTTAAAGGATTATCTGATAAACTGTATGAAGAAAACAATGGAAGTTTCCTAAAAATAGTTGAACTTATGGCAGAATTTGACCCAATTATGGAATATCATGTCTCCAAAGCAGGGGAAAATCCAAACAAAACCCATTACTTAAGCAAAAATATCCAAGAAGAAATTATTCAGTTAGTGGCTCGTGTTACTAAAATCCTTAAAAAAATTCGGAAAACCTACTCCATTATTGCGGATTACACACCAGATGCCAGTCATCAGGAACAGTTAACTTTTATCATATGACATCTAGTCTTAGAAAAATTTAATGGTTCAGTGGTTGTTGACATCCAAGAGAGTTTTTAAATTTTATTATTATTGATGATACCATAGGTTTGTAAATTTTTGAAATTTTCCTGATTTTTTTGATGTAATATATGTTATAAACTAAAAACTTGTATAAATAAAATTTAATTTTACAGGTCATGGATTGGAGCAAAAAATTGTGGCTTTATTGAATGGAAATAAACTTCCACTTGAAGATATGAGAGGTCAGGCATACGACAATGGTGCAGATATGAGAGGCAAAAACAAGGGCTTACAAAAGAAAATTTTAGATAGAAATAAGCAAGCACTCTTTATCTCTTGTACAGCACATTCACTTAAGCTTGTTGTTGTTGATTCTGTTAAAGTTGGATTGGAACATTTTTCGGAATTTTTCAAAGCCTTTATAACTTTTTTAACCTTTATAACTGGTTCCACAAAATGTTAGAGTATTTTAGAATTGAAGTGTCCATCACTTACAGTTAAATCTTTAAGTGATACAAGATGGGAGACTCACATCAGAGGTGTAAAAGCGATCAAGGAAAATATGCAAAAGTATTATGAAGCGCTGCATAACGTTGCCAAAAGTGATTGTGATAGAACCACCAAACTATCAGCTGAATCTATTGCTGCTAAAATAAATACTTTGGAATTCATATGTGGAATTGTTATTTGACATGATGTATTGAACGAAATAAACTGCACAAACAAAATTATTCAGTCAAGTTCATAGAATGTCAAAATTTCCATTGAAGAATTAAAGTCCACTGTAGCATTTTTGGAATCCAGTTACAATCAGACTAAATTTGATGAGCACGTTACCACAGCAAAAGTTTTGGCAACAACTTCGGGTCTAACATTTGAATTTACTGTCAACTAAAAGGGTCAGGAAGAAAAAAAAGTTTTTCAACGAAAGTGAAACAAACAAAAGTGAAACAAAGTTCCTGTTTTGGATTCCAGATCAAAGTTCAAAAAAAATTTCTTTGATATACTTTTCAGTTGTGCCATCAATTTATGAAAGAGTGTTTTGAAGACTTTAGAACAACTATGTCTCCTTTTCAGTTCTTATTTGAAATTCCCAATATTTCAAACATGAAAGAAGATATATTGAGAGGTAATTGTAATTTGTTGGAAGAAATTTTAACCGACAATGATGAAAAGGATATTTCTGGTTAAGAATTGTCACAAAAAACTAATTAAAAAAATCCACTAGATGTTCTAACATTTATATTTACACTTGATCTTGAAGAAATATTCCCCAATACTTGTATTGCATTGAGAATCTTACTAACAGTTCCAGTCACTGTCTGTCAAGACAAAAGTTCTTTTTCCAAACTAAAGTTGATCAAAAACTATTTAAGATCAAACATCAGTTAGAAAAAGCTTAATGGACTTTCGATTATTTCTATTGAGAGCAAAACAACAAAGTCGTTAAATATGAGGGAGTAGAGACTTAAATTTGCTCAAATGAAAGCCAGAAGAATGCCACTTACAAAACAATAAAAAAATTCTAATTTAGGTTTTGATAAATTTTCGAATTTTCCATACTTTTATTTCAAACTTAAAAATTCAATTATATTTTTATTTTTTATATGTATAGAAAAGTAGTCAATAATAGATGAATTTAATGATAAATACCAGAAGTTAATATGAGTTTAATTTTTTTTATCAATTTGGAATAATGATTTTTTCTTTAATTAGAGCGACTCTTTATTAAGATTTGAAGAGGTATTTTTATATTTTCGCTTCCGTTTTTTTTGTATAAATATAACATTCTACTCACCTTACTTAAATAGACCATTTTAAATTGTTAATATTTTAAATATAAAAGTATAAAGTTTATAAAATTCTGTTAAGGCAACTTTTGCCTGATCAACAATATGAAGTTGAAAATTTCATTTATTTAAGCCGATTTTTTTTCTCTGATATTAAAAAGTTAATTAAGAATTAAGGCGGAAATTTTTTTTTGCACACTCTAAGAAATGCCCACAAGCCGGCTCTGTATATGTATGTATATATATTTTAACATCTTCACTTCCAAAAAAGGTGTAAGCAACCACTATTAGAGCTGAAAGTTACTGGAAGAGAAAAGATGAAGTTTATAAAGCAAGATAGTAATTAACAGACGACTTAAATGATTGCAAGTTATATGAATCAGGAAAAAAAAATAAAAGGAATGAATTCCAAAGAACTGTTGTTATCTTTTTACTGTGATAATTAAGTGAATGGGTAGTAACACATGTGGACATTATATATATACATATATATATATATATATATATATATATATATATATATATATATATATATATATATACATATATATATATATATATATATATATATATATATATATATATATATATACATATATATATATATATATATATATATATATATATATATATATATATATATATATATATATATATATATATATATATATATATACATATATATATATATATATATATACAGTCGTCCCCCGGTTAACGAACTTAATTCGGAGTACGAACTAGTTCGTTATCCGAAAAGTTCGTTAACCGAAACGCGTTTTCCCATAGGCCGCCATTAAAAAATTTTTAATTGGTGGATTTTGCCAAAATAATGGGGGAAAAAATTCAAAAAATTGTCCAACTTGATAAATAAAATAGGCAAAGGTGAAATGATTGAAACCTAAGATTTATGCACTTTTAAAAATTGAAACAAATTGAAATTGTGCATGAAAATTGCTTGTCAAAGTTTTAGAAAAAACTAAAAATTGAACATGAACATTGCTTATCAAAAAATGAAAATTCAACAAGAAAATTGCTTGTCAAATTTTCACCTTTTTGCACTCTTTGAATGATTGTCTTTTTCTCTTCAAGAGTGAAAACTTTTCTGCTTTTTTTCGCAGGGTTCGACATTTTGAAAAATCGCAAAATCGAAAAAATCGCAAGTGGGAAAAAAACCTAGAAAAAAGCACAAAAATGCATGAAAAATATTAGTGAAACAAGAAAAGAAAAAAATGAAACAACAAAAGCACACCCAGCACAACCATTCACCTCCCAGGCTTCCATGACACTCACAAAACTGAGGGGGAAATGCTGGACGGCGCGCCCGACCTTCACGCGCGTGTGCACGCCATTTGGCGGTCCCGGTTCGTTAACCGAGTTCCGGTTCGTTAACCGGGGGAGGATTTTGGGCAAACTTTCGGTTCGTTAACCGAAAGTTCGCTAACAGGGGGGTTCGTTAACCGGGGGACGACTGTATATATATATACAACCCGTAGATGTTGTCCGAAAGTTTTTTCCATAATATGTTGACAAAAAGTAAAAATTAAAATGCAAGACCAGAATTTTTTTTTTTTATTAATTGAGAGACTGCCTGCCCCAACCAAACCCTCAGTCGATGTAGCAACACTTTCTTGCAGGTCAGGCTAAAAGATAGTAGATGTAGCAGCACTCCCTTGCGGGTCAGGCTATTTGTCAGTCGATGTAGCAGCACTCCCTGCGAGTCAGGCTATTTGTCAGTCGATGTAGCAGCACTTCCTTGCGAGTCAGGCTATAAGATAGTCGATGTAGCAACACTCCGCGCATGATTTACATTAAAAAAAAAAAAACTAAAAACATTTTATTAAAAAAATTAAGAATAAAAACATTTTATTAAAAAAATTAAGAATAAAAACATTTTATTAAAAAAAATAAAACTAAAAACATTGTTTATATTGTTAAAAACATTCAGAATGTTTTTAAAACATTCTGGTCAATTAAGTTTGCGTTTTTGTGGTTTTTTTTAAAAACGATTAATTTGTAATTGAATTAATGGTTTTTACTTTCGTCCAACACAAAAATGTTGGACGAAAGTCAAAAGTAATTAAAAGTGACGTATGTGTTGGCGTAAGAATCACTTTTTTCCTTCCGCTCTTCCCAAAGACAACAAACTATAGATCTCTCTCTCTCTATATATATATATATATATATATATATATATATATATATATATATATATATATATATATATATATATGCACATAGTTTGATATAGATTTTTTCTGTTAATCATTAATAATTTGCTTTTTTAGTCTATTTACAAAAGCAGTCGAGAAGAGTTGTTAAATGTATTGAAAAAACATCAGCAAATTTTAAAAGAGAAAAAGAGAGAGTCATTGACCACTATTCCTGTTGCTATTGTAACAGAGGCTTCAACAAGAAAGGTAATTATAATTTAATTTACAATTATAACAGGGTTTAACATTTAACAAGGTTTACCATTTTTTTATTAACAGGGTTTACTAATATTTTATAAATCAAAATTAAGTAATATTATTTTGTAAAATTTATAGTTTTTTTTTTAAACTTGTTTATTAAGAAAAGTTGCATTGGCTTGTAAAACAATTATTTTTTCGAAAGATTAGAGTTGATAGATTAAAAAAAAATTGGTTGTGTTTGTCTATTTAAGTTGTTTCTTTTTTTATTTAGTTCAGGCTTATTTGTTGTATATACGTAGTAATATTTTGTGTCTATTTTAGGTTCTTGTTTTTTTTTTATTTAGTTGAGACCTATTTTTATTTATTTTTGCTTCATTTCATTTTTGGGTTTATTATTTATATTTCCAGTCCCTATTACAGTTTATTTATTGTTAAAAATAGCTAAACCAAACTGTTCCTATTACAGCTTATTTATGGATAAAAAAACGAAAACCAGAAACAAATATAGAATGCAGAGTTTTGTAAAATCTGACACTTCGTCTATGGGCAAAATTTCATAGCCAAAGATTATTTCATTGAAAGCTAAACATTAAAGATAATGGTTGTCAATGGCTTTTGTCTCAGTTTATTTATTCTGCTGTAAAATTTATAAAATGTAGTATAAGAACTTTGTCAAAAAGAATTTTATGTAAAATTTGATTCATGGAATAAATTATGAGTATGCTGATATGAAGGTAATCATTTTATTTTTTTGAGTTCATTTTAGGCTCAAGTTCAAAGTGGTTTTAACTATTTATCTCAAAATGTTACACTACAAACAATTTACTCACCTCCAGCATTGCCGACTATGATCTCGTGGGCTCCTCTACAACAAAATTTTATTGTGAGCTTTTTTATGTTAATTCTTATTAATATATTAATGTTTTATTAAAAAATAAACCCAATAGTTTTTAGTGAAAGTTATAGAAAAAAGTGACTAAAAAATTATTAAATACACATATATGTGAAATAAACATTGTTTTTCTTTAAAAAAAAAAAATTCAGTGGAAATAAGTTTAATCGAGAGAAAACATAGTGTAAAAAAAAGTCCTCTTAACTAAAAATCACTAGACTAAAATGTGTCAAAATGCCAACTGACAACATTTTTCGAAGAACCAACTATAACTTGAAAATCGCCTTTTTTGAGGCGATGTCACACACACATCCGTAGAATCGCTCTTGCTAATACATCCTATTCCTAATCTCTGTCTAAAATCATCAATTCTTTACTTATCTTTTATTGAGTCACCACATAATCGTCAATCATCATCTCTTATTTTCATATTATGAGCATTATCAATCTTTTTTACTCATGTTTTACTGCTATACGTCATCTAGATGCATGTGGTGTATAACTTTGCTTTAATCTATAATAATGCACCTCTTGGTGTTAAAATTTGAAATGATTGAAAATAAAATAAAAGCTGAAATACTTAATTTGATATTTTATTTTGTTATATAAAACTTTATTTTTAAAATATTTTTTTGTTTAAAAAAATTCAAAATAGTTGTTTTATTAGGAACAAATTTTGGACTTTCCTATTTAGATACATCCTGAGTAAAATTTTTGTCAAGTATTGTTAAACAATCTTTAGGTCGCAAAATTAGTTAGTAGCAACAAGTATACATTAAAATATATCAAATCAATAATTTTTATTACATAAGACTGTGTATCTTTTTAATAACTTGCATTTTGAATCATAAATAAGGAAAGAAAAATAATAAAATATAAAAAATTAGATTCAGACTTCCTATTTTACATACACCGTGCTCAATTTGTGTTTTATTAAATTTTATTTTACATACACACACTGCTTAATTTGTGTTTACTTGAGCATTTCTAAAAGTTGAAGTTTAGCTACAGTTTAGTTCAAAAGTTTTGCTTATTTCTCATGTTTAGATAGTACTCCAAAGAAAATATAATTCGCAATAATAATAAACTTACAGTTTTTTTAATTGAGCTTTTAAAAACTTGTTTTTTTGATTTGATCATTTGTTTAATAAAAAATAACAAATCCGGGATGCTTCTTAAGGCTGTGTTATTTTTTATTAGATTACCTGACAAAGTCCATTCAGAAAATTTTTAAATTACAGTAATGGAAGGACTTTGCCTTTAAATATTTAAAAATATATATTATGATTACTAATAAGATCAATGTTATGTCTGACAATATAACAAAGACAATTTATCATTTATAAAGTTGTTTATTTATTTTGATCAATTCTAAATTCCATCTTAAATTCCAATAATGATTCCATTAAGAAGTTCAAATTATACTAAAAAATTTGTCTTATAAATTTCTAGCAAATTAAAATGATATCTTAAGCTACCTAAAATTGTTCCCTTGTTCCCATCTGATAAAATTGTAGCCTCATTCCCATCTGATGAAATTGTAGCCTTGTTCCCATCTGATAAAATTGTAATCTCATTTCCATCTGATAAAATTGTTATCTCATTTCCATCTGATAAAATTGTAATCTCATTCCCATCTGATAAAATTGTAATCTCATTTCCATCTGATAAAATTGTAATCTCATTTCCATCTGATAAAATTGTAACCTCATTTCCATCTGATAAAATTGTAATCTCATTTCCATCTGATAAAATTGTAATCTCATTCCCATCTGATAAAATTGTAATCTCATTTCCATCTGATAAAATTGTAATCTCATTTTCATCTGATAAAATTGTAATCTCATTTCCATCTGATAAATCTATACTTATTCTTATAATGCAGACTTCATTTGTGGCTTGAAAAGCAAAATAAGGTATTTAAAAATATAAGCATAATTTTTACTCAACTTCTTATATTCTTATTAAATTCCTATTAATTATTATTAACATTCCTTATTAAACCAATTCTTATTAATAATCCTTATTAAATTAATTCTTATTAACATTCTTTATTAAATTAGTTTTTATTAATATTCCTTATTAAATTAGTTCTTGTTAACATTCCTTATTAAATTAATTCTTATTAATATTCCTTATTAAATTAATTCTTATTAATATTCCTTATTAAATTAGTTCTTATTAATATTTATTATTAAATTACTTCTCATTAATATTCCTTAGTAAATTAGTTCTCATTAATATTTATTAAATTTTAAATAAATAATACTTTAATAACAGGTTGATGATGAGACAGTTTTGCATAATATTCCTTACATGGGAGAAGATGTTATTGACCAAGATGGACAGTTTATTGAAGAACTTATTAAAAACTATGATGGCAAAGTTCACACTTCTTCAAGTTTAGGTTTGTTATAGAAATATTTTATGTATACAAATTATTACATATTAAGGTTTACATTTTAAAAGTTAATTTAAAATTTAAGTATTTTTAGTATTTCATTTGGGATAAGTTTAATTTTAAGAGCAAAAACTTTTTTTGAAAATATTTTTAGATAGTATTATGGACGATGAACTTTTTTTGGAATTAATAAAAGCTGGAATTGTTTACCAAGATGAATATAGGAGCTCTGAGAATTATAAAGAACAGTTTTCAGATGGTATGTTTTTTTATTTGGTTTTTTTTTTAATATAATTGTTTTTTTTTGCTTTCATGAATTATGTTTTTTCTGTTACATTATTTGTTGTAGAATCTTTAACTAAAAAATTATCAAACGATTTAAAATTTCAAACTAATGATCCTAGCGAGTTACTCTTTGACACAATAGCACATTATTTCTCAGAGCAAGGTGTGACTGCAAAAGAAGTAAAACAGAGGCATGTCATTTCATTAATAATACTAATATTACTTTCTGAAATTTAAAATTGAGGTTACACAATATATTTAATTTACACTAAATGTTTAATATATTTTTATTAGGTATATGCTATTAAAAGAAAAAGAAAGCAGTCAGCCGCCTGCTGAATGTACTCCAAACATTGATGGGTAAGATATTCGACTTTAAGTTATGTTCTTTTTCTTGACAACTTAATTATGCATCAACAACCACTTAACACATATAGACAATAACTTTTGGAGGAATGCTGGAAAATTCTAGCCAATTAATGTTCAATGATTTTCTTTTGGAAAAAAAGATATTTTGATCTCTCAAAATCAATTCTGTCTTCTTCAAGTCAAACTTTATGGTAACAAATATAAATTTTAAAGCAAATTTTAAAGCATTCATTGTTAAATAGAAAATATAAAAAAAAATCATAAAGTGGAGGCTGACAAAAACCAACAGAATATTATTAATTTAAATGAAAATCAGAACCACTTTCTGAAAAAAAAAGTAAAGGTTTATAAAAAGAAGGTTACAATTAAATACAGCTAATAGGTGGAAAGGCTTGCAAAATACATTGCTAATGATTTTCTTGAAATAGAAAGTGTTTCTGGAACAATTACTGCGCTAAAATGCAGAGTATGCCAAGCATTATTTTCTCAAATTCAGATTTTTTTAATCTAAATGCCAAAATGGAAAAAGATACAGTCAATTGCAATGCAGTTCTGCAATCAAAAAAGTTAGTATGGGTAAGTGAAAAAAAGTCTTTGTTATTTTCTTTCACTCTCTTTTTATTTATGGATGTTAAATATGGAGTTTCTCACAAAGTTTCTAAAACCATGTAAAAGTTACTAGAGAATATAGGAATTGTAAATTGAAATTAAAAATGCTAATAAAGAAAGCATATCAAATGTTAGAATGCTGCTCAAGGTTTAAGTTCCATAGTTCAAGTTCCGTTGGTGTATAGCACATCTTGTGTTAACAAAAAGGAAAACTAGGAAAAGCTGCATCATTCAATTGTATTATTTAAAAAATGCAGTTATGAAATAATCACCAAAAAAAGTTTAAGGTTAAACTTGTTTCTATAATAAAAGATAATGAGTATGACATTGGTTAATGACCTAAGAAAGAGTATTTTTGTTTTTTGGTTTGTTTGATTTATATATGTTATATTTATTACTTATGTGCAATGGATTTAATGGAAAAATTTAATTAAGAATATATTCTTAATTAAATTTTTCCAAATATAAAGTAAACTATTTTGTTAAATCTAGTTTTGTTTTTAGTTGCATGATGGATTGCAAATAAATTTCAGGCTTTAATGATAATATTAGACCAATACAGTGTTTATTAAAAACATTTCAAAATTTTGACTGAAGATCACAGTAATGCTGAACAAGCTAAGTTTAAAGGATACTACAAGAATTCATGCTAGAATCTCTCTTCATGTTTGCATTTATTGAAGTTCTAGAACTGGCAAAGATTTTGTCAAAATCTTTCTTAAGTGATGATGTGACATGCTGGTTTCATCAGGGTTTATTCAACAAGCTAAAAACCAATTAAGTTGTCTTCAAAATATTGAATTTATTTACCAACAGTAAAATGTTTCTTTGTCATAGTGTCTGAAATTTTATTTCCAGAGTATTTTACTTAATGATTCTGTAAACGTTAAACATTTTGTAAAAAAAATCTATTTATATCTTAAAAATTTTTATATGCACGTCTGTTCATTTTTATATGCGTGTTAATTCATTCTTATATGCCTATTTATTCATTCTTATTTGCCCTTTTATTCATTCTTAAATGTGTTTTAAAAAAGCACAGTTTTTTGCAAAATAAATTGTTCTTGTTTTCTGGTAAACGAGGTTAAAAATACTTCAGAAAAACACTTTTTTACATTCGATGATGAGTTAAGGTACAAGCTACCCTCGTTTTCTTACTTAATTTAATATTAGGTCTTTGTTTAATTTTATTATTAAATTTATTGATTGATTAAATCATTTATCTAATTATTAGTGATGTATTTTTTTTTGTGATGTATGTAGTGATGTATTTACTTTATATACATACATTAAACCCTATCATTAGCCTCAATTGGCCTTTGCCATCGGTACATCATTACTAAATAATCATTTATCTAGATTTAAATTTAATTATTTATAATTATTACTAATACACAAATATTTACCCTATGGGTAGAAGAGCAAATAGCAACGCCGATCGAAAAACAAGGAAAAATGTCACAAAAGAGTACATTGAAATGCTTAAGCATTTAGTTGAAAGAAATGAATCTACAACAAACATTTCAACTTCTCTTAATTTATCTAAGCGCGCAGTTCAAAATCTTGGCTTTAAGTTAAACACAGGAAAATTCAGCGACATGATTGCATTCAAGTCGTTTTCTGATAAAAAACAAAGTAAAAGACCTATAAACACTCAAATAAAAAATATTGAATTATGCGTACTAAAAAACAATCTTTGTACGCAAGAAGCAATAAAAGAAAATCTCTCTGCAGCAGGCTTCAACATGTCTTAGCCTATTATTTCAAAAAAACTCAAATGCTCAGATTTATCAAGGAAGCATGTTGTACATGTACCAGAAGAACGAAATTCAACACAAGTTATTGATGCACACTATGCATTTGCAAGCAAAATTAATGGAATTTCAAATTAAAACTTGTGCACACCAACAGCAAGTATGGTTATTCACTAAGAGGTGCGTCAGTAGTTTTACAGTCGTCTGCAAATTGTGTCAAGAATGTTAGTTTGATTTGTGCTGTTTCAACAATGGGAGTGCTGGCTTATGAAATAAAAACTGGAGGCTGGAATGCAAATTAATTTTGTATGTTCATTACGACAATAATGGCACCAGTGATTAGAAATGCAGATGTGGAAGCGCTGGTTCTTGTTATGGACAATTGTGAATACCACTTTCTGTTAACCTTTCTGTTATGCTAATACTAGCCTCTCATGACATAGCTGTTAAGTAACGGGTGAGGCATAAAGCATGAGACAAATTTTGCCAATTAATTTTGTAATGTTGCAAATAAATTATTCCAAGTTTTATATATATTGTTATACATCATGAAACCCTGTTTAAAATTTTATAGCTTTTGAAATTTTGCCTTTAGAATTTTTTTTAAAATAATGACGCTAAATCAAATCTTCCAAAATATGATTAAATTTTGGCTAGAGCAAGGTTTTAAGGCTCAAAAAATCTACAGTTTATTACAAACAGAAACATCTAAGGCAACAGTGTACAGATGGGTCAATCGTATACTTAAATCTGGAATCTCAGCCAAAACCTCGCCTGGTAGGCCAAGGAGCATTCGAACAAAACAATTCATCACAAAAGTGAGGCGAAATCTTGTATCTTACAAGAAAAAAAGTCAGAAAAATTGCCAGAGAAGCAAGTTGTTCATCTCGAACTGTTCGTAGAATAGTTAGTGAGATCTTTTAGTAACAAGATTGAGCTTTTTAAAAAAATAAAAGAAGTTGTTAAAGAAATACCCTTGAAAAATATCCAAGATTCGATTGATAGTTACAGGTCTCGAGTTTTTGCTATTAAAAAAAATCAAGGTGGCTTGATTTTAAATAAACATTTTTAATATTAAAGAGTTTTATTTCTTTATTAAATCAATATATAAAATGAACAGATAATTTTTTTAGTATCTACTTAAAAATTGATATGAAATTTGTTTCATTCTTTACACCCCACCCATTATCTACCAGCATTCACGCCACACCTTAAGCCAACAGAAGAATTTTTTTCTTCTTCAAAACATACTTGTAAACAGGGAGAAATCAGGAAACTTAAAGATATCATGGATACTACAGAGTTTAATATAATTCCATTTTACAACCATATGCGTAGTTACATTAATCAAGCACTGGCTCGGTAACCATTGTTTGAATAAATAGCAGTGGCAACAACCTAATTTATATTTTGAATATATCTATATAAAAACATAAGAGCCTATTTAATGTTTAAATAAAATTACATTAAAGATTTTAAGGGTAGTTGACTCTCATATAAACGTGCATATAAGAATGAATAAATACATGTATAAGAATGAATAAATACACGTATAAGAATGAATAAATATGCTTATGAGAATGAATAAATATGCATATAAGAATGAATAAGTACTTATTTAAGAATGAATAAACAGGCCTTATTCAAAGCATTACATGTAGAGCAATCTATGTATGCCTCAAGCGATTTTACATGAGCAGTATGTGGTTTAGCAACTTTTTATCATTTTTTAACTTTTAAATTATTCTATAAGCGGTAAGATAAAAAAAGTAATTAATTTTAAACAGTCACATTTACTTTTGAATGATGTTAATGTAAAAATATTTGTTACAAAAGTTTGAATGACACTTATGTTTGATATAAGCGCTATTTACTAATGAAAAAAACTGAAATAAAATTAAAAGTTTATTTTAATTTTGTTTTTATTTTATTGTAATGATTGATTTTTTAAGCTTGAAGCAAAAATCATAATTACATTATTTAATTCTGATAAAAAATATATGATTTAATTTCAAACTATTTTAGTAAAAATATGTAATTTTTATTCTAATAAAAAAAAATAATAATGTAATTTAGATTTGAAAAATATATAATTTAATTTTGGTTTAAAAAATATATATTCAAGTTTATTAAAATTAAAGTTAATGCTTGGGTTTAACTTAACTGTAAAATTTATTTAAAAATATTACTAAATATTATTTAATATTGAAATTTTATTTGTTTTTTTAAAAAAAACTAACTCATTTCTATCTAGGGATTGCAATCCCGTATCCTGGGATCCCGGACGTTTTTGGGTCCCGAAAATCCCGGGATTCTAAACACAAAATCCCGGGATTTTCGGGATTATAGCAGGATTGAACTAATTAAATTATTTTGTTAAACAAAATGTTGAAAGTTGGTAACTATACTGAATTATAACGAGTTATATAATGCTGCTTTGCAGGTTCATCCTGTTTATGCTTTATCCTTACGATAAATGGAACAAATTTTTGAATAGACCATGGAGTTTGGGAGTTTATCATTGAAAAAAGTTTCACAAACACAAATTAAGGCAGGTTTGTTTGACTATTGTATAAAAAACAATCGTTAAGTTTGTTGGCAAGACTTCTATTCCACCGACGATCGAACCTGAGCGGGCATTTTCTGCAGCTGGGTTTTTGGGAAGTAAAATAAAGAGTAGGCTAAATGACCAAACCTTAAATGCTCTACTATTCCTCTGGGCATATTTTCTGACAAAAAAAGAAAGTTTGTAAATAAAATATGCATTTAATATGAATTGTTTTTTTGTTTTACATTTATTATTTAGCTACCATTTATTTATAAATATAAAATAAAGATTTTCTTTAATTTTTGTCTCTCAATATTAACAAACAACTTATTATGTTATTTTTTACAAAGTAGCTTGTTGCTACAGCAGCTACATCGGTAGCCAAATTTAAGAAAATTTATGTTTACAAATTTATTTTGAAATTTTGATTGTTTAGTTACTTTAGTCAAATACACTTTAAATGTTCAAATGTTATTTACATATCCAATTATTTGATGAAGGTTATTCTGTATAGTCTGTAATCTTAAAACATAATATGGAAGGTACCGTATATATATTTCTGCATTATTTTAAGATCTTTATATACACCTGCTGCCTGTTACACAATTAAAACAATTTAAGGCGCCATAGAAAATTAATTTAAGTCATAAAGGCATAATGAAATTAAATAAAAAATTGATAACATCAAAAAGTATATTCATATATGCAGTATTAAGTTCTGTTTTTTAGCAAATATCTCACATTATATAAAATCCCGGGATCCCAGGATTTTATTTACTTCAATATTGAAATCCCGGGATCGTAATTCATGCCCGGGATTGCAATCCCTATTTCTATCGCAATTGTTTTATCAGTTTTCTTTCCTAAACATTTTTTTTTTTTTACTCAAAATTAATTTTTAAATAAATGGCTGTATCAAAAATTTGCACAAAACAGAAATTAAACTCTTTTTTTTTATAACGCAAGTTAAATCGCAGTGATTATTTTTTAATAGAGGATATATTCAGCGATATAATTTTAATAATAAACTAATAAACTTTTAATAAATAAAGTAAATAAATTAACATAATTTTTTTATTTGTTACTCGCTAATTTTATTCAAATAAAAAATCATTTGTAAATTAGAAATTTAGGAAGTAATCATTTTGAAAATTCAAAAGTTTAACATATTTTAATTCATTTATGCAAATGTCAAGAAAAGAAATTTCCTAATATCAAACATTTTTAAAAATGCAATATTAAATTTAATTATTTAATATTAAAAAAATAAATAAATAAACATCCCCTTACAGTAATAATAAAAAACCTGTTAAATAATGTTTAACTCCTTTTGCGGTAATTAATATTATTGCAATAATTTAAATTAAAGTTAATGTCTTTAAAAAATAAAATTTTATGACGTCAAGTATCGTGTTAAGCTAATGGATTAAGCATTTTTCATTTAAAACAAGGCCTGTCTATATAAAGTAATAAAAGCCTATTTATTGTTTATATGAAGTTAGTTAGAGATTTTATGGGTAGGTAACTCGCATATAAACGCGCATATAAAAATGAATAAATACACATATAAGAATAAATCAATATGCATATAAAAATGAATAGACGCACATATAAGAATGAATAACCCTGTAAGTAATTTGTTTGTTTATATGATTTTAAGTAATTTGGATTAATTAAAAAAAAACATAGTCCTAACATTGCAATGGGTTGTATATATGGAAGATCAGTTATGAAAGATTATCAGAAAAGGTGTGAAGTAGTGGATTCAGTATGAATGTTGCCATTCAATAATATAGGAGAAACGAACACTGTAATAGTTATTACCAGTAAATAACTTGGTTTTGTTTAGATTAAAATTCACCAGCCGTTTCAAGCCCCAAGTTGTCATAGAAGAGAATCACAATCAAGATTAGCTGCCTGTTTTAAGCAATCAAAAAGGATGACATTTAGTTGAGAATATAAAGTTGTTCAATAGTTTTAAAAACTTTCTCATATACATCATATATGAAGTAAGTTTATGAAAAAATATAGAATGTCAGACTTTTTTGAATGTCTTTGATATATCAAGAACTATAACTCTTGCCTCATTGCCTCCATCTAATGTGCAATTGAACCTTTTTGTTAAAAAAGTTATTGAGCCAGCAGTAGAGTAAGTGGGTTAAGATCTGTAATGATTGTCAAAGAGTAATTAGTTATGATCAAGATAAGGTATTTGAAGTTTTTTATTTAATGATTTAAAAGCTTTTGTAATAACAAGAGATTGATTAGATTATAGTTAGAAAGAATAATAATAAGAGATTGATTAGATTATAGTTAGAAAGAATAAGAAGGGTGATAGTTAGAGAGGTGTTCTCCAGATCTTTGAAAAATTAAAATTAAAGATGTCATTTTCCATCAGTTAGAAATACAACATTCAGTCAAGCAGTTATTAAATAGATTTTTTTTAACTATTAATTCTTTTTTTTTCTTGCTTATTATGGTTTTCCCACCACATGCTCGAGTTATTTATTACTATTCATTATTTAATATTAATTTATTTATCATTTATTATTATTTCGACTTTCAAAAAAATGTTTACATTTCTAGTTATTATTTCAAATTAGAAATATCAGGTATATACTTATATTTATTCTATTTTGAGTATATATACTCAAATTAGAAATATCAGGTATATACTTATATTTATTCTATTTTGAGTATATATACTCAAATTAGAAGTATCAGGTATATACTTATTTATTCTATTTTGAGTATATATACTCAAATTAGAAATATCAGGTATATACTTATATTTATTCTAATTTGAGTATACTCAAATTAGAATAGTAAACATCAATGAATACTTAATTTATATATATACATGGTCTTTGTAAGACCATGACAGGAATGTTTTCTGGACCACAAGCAGTAGAAGATTTTAAATAGGAAATACCTTTAGAAGCAAAAGCCTCTCTGGCTTCTGTTTCTGATGTTATTTTGATGTCTAATAATGGATTAAAGTTACTTGGATGCTTAATAATAAGGTATTAAGATCAGGCCCATGTATGAGAAATAGAATGTTAGATTTTCCTTTGTAAAAGGCGCTGTTAAAAAGTTGCAAAGTATATATTTATCTTTAAAAAAGTTAAATATTTTTTGTTCTTTAGTTATTTTGTAAAATCTTCTGAAATTTACATCACAGAACCAAAAAAAAAAAAAAAAAAAAAAAAAAAAACCAATAAAAATTGTAAAATTTATATATTACTAAATTATGTTGTAGTAAATATAACATTTATTGCAATATAGTTAAGTAGGGGGTCATTCATAAATGGTGTCAGTAAATGTAGGAGGGTACTGAAAAGTTTGACAAAAATTGACAGTGGGGAAGGAGGTGTGTTGAGACCAAAATGATGTCAATTTAAAAAAAAAAACAATTTAAGTTTATACAAGCAGATTTTAAAGGTATTTGCATCTACAATGTGGTATAGAAATAGCATATTTGCTTTGTGGGGAATTCGATGTAAGTTTCCCAGAGACATTAAATAAATTTAAAATTTACCATCATTTTATTATTGTAATACCATTTGACTGAAAATCTAATTGTTTACAAATATCAACAATTTAACAATTGTTATTCACTCCCTAGCGGATTATAAAATGTGCTTCAAAGCAAACACATAAAGTCATTTGTCATTATTTTAAATACAATAGTC
>NC_088925.1:36445000-36460000 GCF_038396675.1 Hydra vulgaris | reverse complement strand
AAATTATTAATGTGGATAGCCATATCTGACCGTGGTATGTTTGAGCCATTGTTTTGCACTTCCAAGGCTGTAGCGATCAATTCATCAATCTATATTAATGAATGTTGAGAAAAACAACTTCTTCCATTTATTCACAAGTATCATGGAGACTTAAACTATTTATTTTGGCCAGATTTAGCAAGTTCTCATCATTCTAAAGGTTCTCTAAATTGGTTGGACCAATTTGTCTATTACGTTGATAAAGAATCCAAAGATAAACGTTGATAAAGAATCCCCCAACGTTACGTTGATAAAGAATCCCCCAAATGTGCCTCAAGCACGACCAATTGAAAATTTTTGGGGACATTTGGCACAGAAGGTTTACGAGGGAGATTGGCAAGCTTCAACAGAGCAAGTTTTGATTGATCGCATTAAACTAAAACTACAAGAAATTGATTTAAACTTTTTACAGTCGAATATGAAAGGCGTCAGAGCAAAATTGAGATCAATTGCAGGTGGTGGTGTTTTTTTATATAAAAAATAATATATTTTTATTAAAAGATAAATGCTTTATTTAAAAAAAATATAATAGTAGTTTGTTTTTTTATTTATAAATAAGTTATTGATGTTTTTATTTTGTCCGATAACTTCCGCATCACCCGTTATTTATGGCTCAACCTAAAAAACATTAAGTTTATGTTATGCTATAAATTTTTTTTTGATAATATTTAAATAACTCTTTTCTATATAGGTATAAAAAGTATGTATTTATCTAGGTATTTTAAGTGGTATTTTAACAAAGTAGTTAATGTCTATTTTAATGGTATTTTAATGATACAGTTAAGGTTTCAAAAACTGCACACCGTTGTGACAAAAGTTTAAACTACAAATACATAAATTATGCTCATTTCTTCAAGTATAATAAATTCAGATAAAATATAAAAAATTAATTTTGAATTTTTATAAAACCAACTTTTTTATTGAAAAATTCAGCTACAAAAGAAAACTCGTCTATTGTATTAATACAACCTAAATGAACAAAATTTAAAAAAATTGCAAAAACTAATCAAAATATAATAATCTAGCAAGCACGTGAATATTTATTTAGAAAATGTTTTATTAGTTACGTTTGTTCAGGTATTAGAAATACAGCAACAACCAGTAATAAAACATAACTTTAAGAAACTTTACTTTTAACTAAATTAGCTTGCGTCCTGAAAATTTAGTTGTTTGGTTTCTATATAATGATTGATTTTAAGAATTGATTTGTTTAAAGAAAAAAATCTCTGACTTTAAGTTCCCCTGATTTGGGGCTCTTGGTTTAGTAAAGGTGGCTTGATAAAACTACTCATCTTGGGCTGATGTTAACTGCATTGAGTTACTGTCTTGTAGTAGGCCTCTTCAGCAAAGACTTTAGGGATAAGGAGATTAGTTATGTTGACCAGCCTCGCACCCCTTTTTATCTAACTCTCTTCTATACTTTCTAATAACTTCCGACTTAAATATTTAATTATTCTTTACTTTTTATTCTTTTTTTATTTTTATTTTTTTAATTATTCTTTACTTTTATTTTAAATATTTAATTATTCTTTACTTTCTAATAACTTCCGACTTGAGTATTTGCTTGCAGCAAATTTGCTATTTAGGTTGAGAGTCACTATAGAGCAAAAAAACGAGTAATTTAAATTTCTATTTGTGACTAGAATTTATGATAATTATAATAATTAAAGTACAATAATAAATGACATTGATCATGTATGTAATAAATTCTATACTAATGATTTAACATTATTTTACATTTTACAGTAATCTCACAATCTTGTGTAGATCAAAAGCATACTTTTTTAGGGTAGGAATCTTCTAAAGAGCTTCAAAACATAGAATGCACTAGTGTTATTTTTCAAATAGCAGGAAAACAAAGTTTAGTTGAGGATTTGTTAAATAATGTTAAAAGACTTTTGTTTTTAAATAATTTTTTCAAGATTGTGACAATGCAAGACTGTTGCAATCTTGCAAAAGTTTGGGCCCAACGCTCACAAAAAAGACCCCACACTTTTGTGAGGGCCCAACCTTCACAAAAAAATCTTCTGGTACTTGTAAAAAGAGTGATGATTGGTTAAACTTGATATTGAAGAATTATGTGATCAAGAAAAGTTCAACATAGGGTTGCACTCATAATCAAACTCTAGCTAGGATCAGCGAAAAGACATAAATTAAGAAGTAAAGGTAAGTGTTTTGGGTTGTTTGGAAACAAAGTTTCCAAACAACCCATAACAATGTCTATCATCAGGGTAAGAAATTGAGAAAGGTAAATGTTTAGAGCTTTAGTGTCAACAATGTTAGTAGTACTAGAGCCAAGCATTAAAGAAACAATAAGCAACAATATTAGCAGATGGATAAAGAGAAAAGTCTTGTCATTATGATCAAAAGTAACATTGAAAATAGTTTTGGAAAATAGTGCAGTTTTGGAATGATAAAAAACAAAGACAAAGGTGCTTGAACCTGATTTCCTAACAAATAGATAAATTTACCTAAGTATGTATCTAGTATATATGTTGACCATGTGGCTATCGGAGTCTAGTTAGCAATCGGGGCCTCGGCCCTGGCTAAAAATGAGACTTTTTGCAAACTTGGCCCTGGCCCCAAAAAAATTATTAGATTAAGCAGAGGTTGATAGCCGGGGCTAGAGAAAAATTTTTAATTTTTTAAAATACTTTTTGTATTATAGTTTTATATTTACATTACTATTTATTACATACTGGCATATATTTATATATTGTTAAACTCTAATTTACTTTCAACAAGATTGCAAGCAACCATTTTTAAGTTATGAGTTAAAAAGGTAAATGGTTAACTGAAGACTTTAAAAGTAGCAGGATGTATTAAAAATGAAAACATGAGGATGGGGAATAGTGAAAAGGCTTTTTTGATGTGCAATAACAAAAAACTGAAAAAATAAATGTTTTTATAGCATAAAGGGACAGATACAGTAAAAGGATGCAACTTGTTGAATAAGAAGCCAAGTAAGAATGAGTTTTGGTTTATCGTAATATTGATGATAGCTCGTTTGAACATTGACCATTATAGTATTTGTAGATAAAAGAATGAAATGCAACCTTACAACAATCGAAGAGTGGTTCAAGCTTGGCAGATAAAGCAGGTGTAACTACATTTAGACTTTGTCTGAGAGTAAGAGGGTTGTTATTTGTCAAAATAAGAATGCCAACAATATTGCTTTTTTTTTTTTCAGTAAATAAATGAGTTTTGTTGCCTTAAAAAATTTAAATCCACAAGCCACTGCAAGCCTTAGGCTGTTACAAAAAAGAGATCAGATTAAAAACTGGTGCTTGTTTTAGGCAATCAAAAAGTAAAGATTTTTTGTCAAGGCAAGAGTATAAAGTTGAGTCCTTAACTAATAGAGGTACTTTAAATGTAAAATTTTTATGAAGATTGTTATTGTAGATAAGAAACATTATAGGAGCAAAAATAGAACTTTGTGGTACCCTTAAGGTTACTTGAAATAAAGTGGAGTGTAGGCCTTCAAGAATAACTTTAATTCTGCAGTTAGAAAGAAATAATTTAGTTATCTCAAAAACTTTATATAAGAAACTAATAACAGAGTGAAGACAAATCGTAGGATAGTTGGAGAGGTCAAAGTATTTTCTAGAATTTTGAAAAATTGGAACCACTTATTTAGCACTTTTTAAAAGTTTAGCAAAAATTGAAGAGAATTCTGGAGAACACTTTTTTAAGACTATGATGGAAATCTTGTCTGGAGCACAAACTGTAGAAGTGTTCAATTGAGAATTAACTTTAACATTAGAAGCCCAAGTGATTTTAATGTTTAACAATGGGTTAATCTGTTTAACTGGCAGTAAGAGTGTAGCCATTAGATTCAAGAGTTGAATTAGAGTAAGATTTTTTAGCAAAAAACTCTGCCTTATTCTGGGGAGAAGTAAAAAGTCAGACCCATGAATTAGAGATTAAATGTTAAACTTACTTTAGTTAATGACACTGTTGAAGACTTACCAAAAGTCTCTAGATCCTAACATCTGAGATAAGAAACAAGATTTAGTAAACTTAGAATAACAGAGCTTAACATCAGTCAGGACCTTTTTACATTGGCTTCTTGGAATAATAAAAAGACATTTGTTTATAAGAGAGATATTTTTGTAAAAAAGATGAAAAAAAAGATTACTGTTTAATAAAGCAACTGCTCAAGATGGTAAAAAATGTGGAGTAGAATGGGGCTTGACTTAATATTGAAGAGAAGGAATAAAAGCTTCCAAGTTGCGCTTTATGCATACATATTATGGGTATAAACATATTTTTGCTACTTATTTAGATGCTGATGATTATGATGATGATCATGATCATGATCATGATGGTAATGATGATTATGATGATTATGTTGATCATAATGATTTTTATATGTGCATATATAAATACAAAGTATAACATGAATTTTAAATTAAAAAAAAAATACTTTAGGATGTAAAATCGTTTATGCAGCCCCGGTCACAAACCCGGCCCCAGTCAAATATCAACCCCGGTCATTTACTATCCGAGTCATGTAACTATTTTTGAGTCAGAGAATAATATCCTTGACACTTAAAGATAAAACTGTTGAATTTAAATTAGTCTTGGAAAGTCAGGTGATTTTTGTAAGAGGTAAGGTTTGATAAATAAAAGATTACTTCTAAGACTATTGTAATAAGTATTAGCAAAAGAATTAAAACAATTTTATGGTGATCATGATTTTTAATGTTGAATATTTTTTAGTAGTGCCACAATGTTTGGCCTGTATGAGTGCCCAAATTTAAAATTGTTTATTAAAATTATTAAATACAAAAAAGGGAAAATATAGTTTGATTTTTATACTAGAAACTCAACATCAAAACTTATATTATCTTATCAGTTAATATGCACACCAAGGCACTGCTGTCCTGATATTTAACAGCTATTGATGGAATAAATTGTTGTAATATTGATGGAAAACCTCTGAGTGCTACCATAAAGTTTAGTACCAGTTTGTTTTATAACCGTTAAACTGAGTTTGAGCTTGAACCGTTTGAGCTGTTCTAGCAAAGAAGTACAAATAAAAACTTTTATCATTAGGCATGAAAGATTTTAACACATATTTTCATCTGTCAGTTTGTTAGACAAAAACGGAGTGAGAGTTAGGTCAACAGAACTTTTATGCCTATTCCTAGAGGCTTAGATAGTTATTTAAAATGTGTTCAAAATGAATATTTTACAATTTGATGACACCATTTACTCTCCATTTACCCAAACCTCTTCTATTTAACCAAATCCTCTAAACCTTGGGAATACTTTAAATCAGAGATACTTGACAATAGGGATCTTAACAAAAAAGAAATTAAATTAATTTATACAAGAAAAAATTTGTTTTGACTGTAAGTGTCTGCAGCACTTAATCAATTAGATTTGTTTTAATAAATTTTTTTAATTTTATTTTATTCTTTTTATCTATCGTTAAATTATTTTTATTTTGTAAAAAGTTGTTGCATTTGCATTTCAGCTGTACGCCCTGGTCCAGTTAAAGTACAAAGAAAGGTATTTATAAAAAAAGTGCTATTGTTTTTGTAGTTGTTAATCCAAAAATTGTTTTACTATTTTACTACATTAATTACTATTTAATTTGATTTGAAGTATAATAAAATACAAATTTATCTATCAATAATATTTTTAGTTCTCTTTGCTTTTAGTTTAAAATGTAAAAAAGCTACATAACATCAGTTAAGTTTTTCTTAAAATCAGTTATAACAACAGGTACCAGAATAGAAAAGTCAAGTAGAACCTGCCAATACCTTTAATGTTTGTTTTAAAAACTATATAAACATGTTCATTTTACTTAAGAAAATATTTATCAATTTAGTAAATAATTTTATATTTACTAAATTGTAAACTTATAACTTATAATCTCTACTATATCAATATTGCGAAAAAAACATAAACTAAATGTGTAAAAAATCTTTTTTAAAGCTATTACAATAAAAATTTATTATTATTCAGTATTCATATTTGTGGTATATTATTTGTCATTAAAACATACAACACAGTTATATTTTTAATTACAAACCTTAAATTTAAACCATTTAAATTTAAAGTTCAATCTTCAGACAAATTGAATATATTACTGTTCTTTATATGTCCTGTAATAAACTAATCTTTAATTGCTTTACAAATTACATGTGTTTACATTTATATAGATTTAAAATATTTTTCTTTTCTTTTTTGAATTTAAAAATAATGTAGTTATAACATAATATTCACATGATTGTTTTCTTTAAACTAAAAATTATTTTAAAAATCTTTACTTATGATCAATAAATGATAAAATAATGAGTATATAATTGAATACTTTATGTAAATAATAACATATAAATGATTGTAACATAATTTAATACTATATGTAAATAATAATGTATAAATGATAAAATAATGAGTATATAATTTAATACTATATGTAAATAATAACGTATAAATGATTGTAACACATAATTTAATACTATATGTAAATAATAATGTATATATTTCAATAAATAATAGTAACTTTCACACATTCAAAAAAATTTTAATATTTGTAATTTTAGCAGTTAATGGATATACAAAATATTGAGCCTTGTGGAGAAAACTGTTATATGCATTTGGTAACATTTTTTTGCTAGTATAAACATATTGATATTGTTTATGTAATTATGATAGCAGGCTTATTGGATACTGTTATTGTTTGATTTACTTTGTTATTGTTTATTGTATACTTAATTAATAGAATATGTTAGCATTATAAAGTTTTTATGTTAAAACAGTATTTTTATTTTTCAATTGTTTAAATTTTTAATCAACAACGAAAAAGAATGCACATCATCCAACAAACACGTTATGAAAACGTTACAACAATAGCAAAAAGTTTTTTTTATTTTTAGCAAAATGAAATTTTTAAAAAATACCAAATTTTAATAATAGGTTTATTTAACTTTTTACTTATAAACAAATTTAATTTTTAGATATTCATATCTATATGAATTATCTTCTATAACTATATAGTGTTTCATTTTTTAAGTTTGTTCTGCATTTGATGTAATGAATTTATTTGTTACCTATCTGTTATTTTTTAGGAAAGGTCTTTAACAATTCAAGATACAAAAGATTTACCAAAAAGTTTACCAGAAACAGATAGAAATGAGGACACAAAAATGAAGAAATTTAAGAGGAAAAAAAGTTTTAATAAAGCAGAAACGTCAGTAGAAGTTTTAGCGGTAGGTTTATTACTTCTTTTTTTTTAGTTAATAAAATGCTTTTTCATTAAATTAAAAGTTTCAAAAATACTTGGGGAAAGAAGTGCACTTTCCTTTGGCCCCTTCAGATGCCCATGATTATGAATATGTCCTAAACTGGTTATTAAATAGCATTACAATAAAATTTAAATTTAAAAATTGTTTTAAAAAACATTTTATCTCCTTTGTTACAAAATTTAGGTTTTTCAAACTTCTGAAAAGATGTTACTTTTGAGTGCTTACATCAAATATTAGAAAGACACTGAACAAAACAATTTTTTTTTTGGTATACCTAAGATAAAGTTATATACAAACAACATTTTTGAATTCTTCAAGCAATCTATTTAGGTTCTAAATTTTAGGAAAATCCTCCAAACCATTTACAAGATATATGTCAAAGTTGTTCTGTTGCGTCTCAATCCATTTATATTTTTAGCTAAAATTTTCACAGTTATTATTTATTTGATATGGACTGCAAATCGTGTAAAAATTAAACAGTTCTGAGATGTATAAGTGACATGGTCTGGATGATTTCATATTACACTACTTTTTAGGAGGGGAAAAAAATTCCTACCATTTTAATCAATAATGTAGATACTTATATATGTCTTAGAAAAAAACTTATATAAAGCAAAAATATTTATGTTAGCCTTACTCTCAAGACACTTAAAGTAAGTAGTTTTTTGGAAAGTGAATTTAAACATATATGCATACTATTTTATATATAAACATATATATATATATATATATATATATATATATATATATATATATATATATATATATATATATATATATATATATATATATATATATATATATATATATATATATATATATATATATATACTTATATATATATACTTATATATTTATACTTTATATATATATATATATATATACTTTATATATATATATATATATATACTTATATATATATACTTATATATTTATACTTATATATATATATATATATATATATATATATATATATATATATATAATATATATATATATATATACTTATATATATATACTTATATATTTATACTTTATATATATATATATATATATATATATATACTTATATATATATATACTTATATATTTATACTTATATATATATATATATATATATATATATATATATATATATATATATATATATATATATATATATATATATACTATATATATATATATATATATACTTATATATATATATATACTTATATATATATATATATATATATATATATATATATATATATATATATATATATATATATATACTATATATATATATATATATATATATATATATATATATATATATATATATATATATATATACTTATATATATATACTTATATATTTATACTTTATATATATATATATACTTATATATATATACTTATATATTTATACTTATATATATATATATATATATATATATATATATATATATATATATATATATATATATTTATATATATACTTATATATATATACTTATATATTTATACTTATATATATATATATATATATATATATATATATATATATATATATATATATATATATATATATATATACTTATATATATATACTTATATATTTATGCTTTATATATATATATATATATATATATATACTTATATATATACTTATATATTTATTTATATACATATATATATATAATATATATATATATATATATATATATATATATACTTATATATATACTTATATATTTATTTATATACATATATATATATATATATATATATATATATATATATATATATATATATATATATATATATATACTTATATATATTTATACTTATATATTTATACTTATATATATATATATATATATATATATATATATATATATATATATATATATATATATATATATATATATATATATATATATATATATATATATATATATATATATATATATATTAGCCCTCGGAATTAGGGGCGGCATTTGGCAATGCTGACCCAACTGCCAACCTAGAAGTGTTTGAGGTCGGCAAATAATTGCCTACCTTTTTTATATGTTTTATTGTGAAACCTTTGTCAAGACCTTATTTTTCATAATTCCGAGGACTGATATATCTGTGTGTGTGCATGTGTGTATTTTAATAGTAAATTTAAAAAGTATATATTTTTAGCCTGTTAAATCAATATATTTAATTGAAGATACAAATGATGAACCATGGACATCGTCTGATTTATCAATGTTTCGTGTGCTTATCAAGAATTTCCCGAATAATTACTGCACAATAGCCCAACTATTAAATTATTCCCATACATGTAAACAGGTGATAATATTACCTAATAATGTTTATTAAACAATACCAGTAAAAATTGTTTTATATACTCGTGGTGTCCAATTTTTTATTTTCAACTTTTTAATCTATCTTTTTCAATCATATTTAATCTTATCAAATTAAAGTCAAGGAGTAGACATATTAAGATATATAAAGTTTTTTATGTTACATTGTTTCTTATATTGCTTTTTTAGCTGATAAATCAGAACATAATTCTGTTTTAGAAAATGCCAAAGAGTTAAAAAAAAGATAAAACCTACAAAAATGTATTTATAAACCCTGATTTGACTGAATCTTAATGGTACAAATCAAATTTATCGAGAGAAGAGTGTAAAAAACTAAATAATGACAGCATTGACATGACAAACTATTACTTTGGAATTAGAAATGATAAAGTTGTAAAAATAAAAAAATAGTAATCAAATGCCAAAAAAAACTTAAATAACACACTATGCTAACAAATAATTCAGTTTAGTGGGGAAGTTCACAGCTTTAGTAAGTTGCTAAGTGATAACACACTGCTAGGTATTGAATCAGTAAATTTTTAAGAGCATAAGAATTGTGATTTAAGTATAAACAAGAAACACAGTATACAAAAATGCAAAGATCTGATGATTTGGTACACAAATGCAACGCCATTGAATAAGAAGATTGATGAATTAAAGTTATTAATTGAAATTTATATACACCGGATGTTATTTGTGTTACAGAAACTTGGTTTAAAACAGAGTCAGATGTAAACATATATAATTATAACATTTTTAGAAAGAATAGACTCATGGAGAAGGTCTTTGTATTTATGTCAAACAATGTATTAATCGGTGTGAATCTAGCATTTCACAATTAAATGATAATTTTATTGAGCATATATAAACTTGTCTATGTTTTAAAAATCAAAAAATTTTAATAGGATATATTTAATGACCACCAGATGTGTCTCATGAATACAATAACTTTGTTTTGCAATCTATTTATGCTGCTAGAACCAGTATTTATCAGAAAAGATACAGTGATCTTATTATCAGCAATTTCAACTATAATGCAAAGGTCTGACAATGATTGTGTTTTTACAGCCAATTATAATGGATCTAATAAATTTATTGAATGTCTTGAAGAATGTTTTCTATTTAAATGTGTATGCGAGCCAACATTCCAAAAAGCAAGCTATGAATCAACTAATATTCTAAACAATTACAAATCAACTAATATTCTAAACAATTACAAATAATAAAGACAAAATTATTTATAATAAAGACAAAATTATATAAAATATATGAATAATTTATGTCAAACAAGGTCATCAATTATTAAAGAACTGCTATCTAATGAACGTAAGTTGTTTAATGAACATATTACATTGGTTAAATTATATAAAAAGAAAATTATGAATTGTTTCATAATTTCTTTTTTTATATAATCTATATAAAACAAGTCATTTCAATATATCAAATTTAAAAACAAATCATCAACGAAATGTATAGTTTATTTTTTTATCATTACAATTATGCAACTGAACAATTTATCCCAATAATCAATAAAAAAGAGAAACAAAAACAAATGGATTACTCAAGTATTAAAACATAAAATAAAAACTAAAAATGCATTATGGTTTTCTAATAGATTTCCTACTTGGGAACACGAATTAATTAAAAGTTGAAATCAATAAAGAAATAAGAGAAAATATTAAGTCATTTGAGAAAGATATTGGTAATAGTATAAAATTAAATCTGAAATCAATCAAATTAAATCAATCAAATGTCAGAAGAGTTAAATAAGAATTTCCATTCTGTATCAAAATCAATTGGAGTTGATTTGGTACATCCATTTATTCTTAAACAATGCAGTTCAGTAATATCATGTCATACCTTTATGTTTATTATTTAAAAAATCTACAAAAGATGGAACTCTATCTGATATTTGGAAAAAAGCAAATATAAAGCCTTTGTTTCAATAAGGGAGTAAGTTGAAATCAACTAGCTACAGGCCTGTATCTCTAACTTCGATTCCATGTAAAATATTAGAAAGAATCATTGGTGATCTTTCTAAAAAGTCTAATAAAGCACTTAATATCAAACAAGGTATTAGCAAAAGAACAGCATGGTTTTCTGAAAAGAAAGAGCTGCACCATAAATTGACTAGAATTCCTTGATTCCTTAACAAGGCCATTATTAAATTGTGTTCCAATTGATGTTTTTTATATCGACTTTTAGAAAGCTCTCCACAGAGTATCATTTAATTACATTTTCCAAAAATGTAAAATAATGGATTTTGGTGCAAGTAATAAAAGATATCCTTATTTCATGAAAAATGATGATGAACTGAAGAATTAAAAAATCTACTCTTTAAAAGACTCAGGTGTGTATATTTTAAAAGATTTGAAATGGGAAAGACAAGTAAAAAATGCTACCAATAAAGCTAATTGTATGCTTCCAATAATGAATAACACTTTTAAGCACAAAGATAAATATTATAAAGTTGCTTTATTCCATGTACATTAGAGTTTAGAGTTTGCAGTTCAAGTTTGGTATCCCTATTACATAAAAGATATCAAAGAACTGTTGTTATCTCAACGACATTTGAAATATAGTATATAATATTTGTCATATATTAGGCATTTATTTACTTTTAATATTAGGAGAGAAGAAAAATGTGAAAGTATTTAATTAGATAATGAAACTACATAACATTAAAATTTTATATTTAATTGTATTTAAAAAATGGTTTTATTATATTAGTTGCTCTCAAAAGTATACCAAACAATCAAAAGTTACCAAGCAGTCATAAAGTAGGTTAACAAAAAGTTAAATATAACTAAAGAGTAAAAGTTGTATTATCTCAACTTTTTCTTTAAAAATAAAAAGTGGTAAGAAGGTGTTCTAAAAAAAGTGTAATACACTGTGAATATTTAAAGATAATTTTCAAAGCCATATTCTTAGATAGTCTGTTTATAGTTTCATTCTATTAAAAATTTTTCTAAGCAAATTTGTTTATATCTATAATTACACTTAATACAGTTTCTTTATTCACTTAAACTTTTTTTAAGGTTTCTTTAGATTTCTTTTCATCATTTACGTGTTATAAAGATTAAATCACTTTTCATAATTTAAAGTTTTATTCTATTTTACCTATTTTTTGTTATTTTAAGTTTTATAGTCATCAAAATTGTGCTGGTCTAAATTTTAATGATAACTATTTTAAATTTGATTTAATGGTAACTATTTTAATGCTTGGTACTTTAGATATACCGTCATGCTATGTTAGAACCTCGTGATGAAAATCCTTCCAGTGATGTTATGACTCCTCCAACAAAAAAGAAGAAACAAACTGTCAGGTTAATATACGCACACACTTATACACACACATACATACATACATACATACATACATACATACATACATACTTACATACATACTTATATACTTACATACTTATATACTTACATACTTACTTACATACATACATACATACATACATACATACATACATACATACATACATACATACATACATACATACATACATACATGCATACATACATACATACTTACATACTTACATACATACTTATATACTTACATACTTATATACTTACATACATACTTACATACATACATACATACATACATACATACATACATACATACATACATACATACATACATACATACATACATACATACATACATACATACATACATACTTACATACATACATACTTACATACATACATACATACATACATACATACATACATACATACATACATACATACATACATACATACATACATACATGCATACATACATACATACATGCATACATACATACATACATACATACATACATGCATACATACACACACAATCTTTTAAAGTTTTTTTATTTATATTTTTTAAAATAGATCTTGGGCTAATCATTGCAAAAAAGTACAAATGAAAAAAGGTTTGTGTTTTAAACTTAAACTTATTATGGTATAAGTTAATTTAAATGTTTTATTTTTTAATAAAAATGTAAATAAAAATTTGATAACTTATGCTACTTTTTGTTGTTGTTGTTGTTATATAGAAAATTCAGCTTCTATGCTGATTGGTTATTACCCATGTGAACATCCTGGGCAGCCATGCAATGCATCTTGTCCTTGTATATTTAACCATAATTTTTGCGAAAAGTTTTGTCAGTGCAGTTTGGACTGTGAGTACATAGTGTATGTTGCATAATATTTTAAATCAATAAATCCTTTGTGTGTAATAGTTAGTGTAATTAATGTAAAATAAATAAGAATCTCTTTTTGCGTATTTTTGTATAAACAATAAGTTTTTCATTTTCAGGTCAAAATCGTTTTCCCGGTTGTCGTTGTAAAGCTCAATGTTGCACTAAAGCATGTCCATGTTATTTAGCTGTTAGAGAGTGTGACCCTGACATATGTAAAACTTGTGGTGCAGGTGTGGCTTAACTCTTACTTAATGTTTACAAATTTTTTTTTAACCAATCTATTAAGTAATACATTTTTAAAATACATTGTAACATAATGTATTAAAAATATTTTTTTTAAAGTTATGTTTTATTTATGAATAAGTTTATGACTATTTGTGCATAAATATTATTATGCAAGTTTTATGTTTATAAAAAGATAAAACTTTTTATTTTATAATATATCTTAAACTAAAAAATCTTGTAATACCTTTTAACTTTCAAACTAAGTTGACTTACTTTTAAGAAAGTAAAATCTGATAAAGTCTGAAATGCAGCATGAAAAAACAGATGAACCCAAGTTTTGGTTTATTTTTTACAACCCTAGAAGCCCATTTTTTAATTTAACTCATCTCTATAATAAAGATGAGCTAGAAACATCAAGCCCTTTTTTTATCATATTGAGATTTTGTTGGTTAAGCCAATTATTATTTTTTCTGTATTTTTTTTAATTTAGACAATTTTGAAGTTGAAAGTCATGAGTCTTCTTGTAAAAATGTGGGTTTACAAAGAAGTTGGCGAATGGCAAGAATTATTTTTTGAAATTTTTTATTTATATTTATAATATAGCAACTGTAGATATACATTTCCTGACTTGGTCAGGCGCCAGACCTTCGAAACTCCCTGATGACAATTAATGGTCCTGATGAGAATGTCATCTTGACACTTCATGGGTAATTGGATAATAAAACACCTATATTTTAATCATATACCACTCAATACTCCGATGATTGTCATTCTAAGATTTGTACTAATATTTCTAGAATTTATATTTGCTAATTTATGCCTATAGAGTTATACTTAACCCAAACTGAGTCATTATAACATTACTCTAACACCTATTTAACACAATAAATGTGTGAAATAGCCAGTGTAGTGTATATAATACATATAAATAATTTA